>NC_037689.1:59381457-59687561 GCF_003255815.1 Theropithecus gelada
GAAAATCTAGAAGAAATGGATAATTTCCTGGACACTTACACTCTTCCAAGACTAAACCAGGAAGAAGTTGAATCCCTGAATAGACCAATAGCAGGCTCTGAAATTGAGGCAATAATTAATAGCCTACCAACCAAAAAAAGTCCAGGACCAGATGGATTCACAGCTGAATTCTACCAGAGGTACAAGGAGGAGCTGGTACCATTCCTTCTGAAACTATTCCAATCAATAGAAAAAGAGGGAATCCTCCCTAACTCATTTTAAGAGGCCAACATCATCCTGATACCAAAGCCTGGCAGAGACACAACAAAAAAAGAGAATTTTAGACCAATATCCTTGATGAACATCGATGCAAAAATCCTCAATAAAATACTGGCAAACCAGATTCAGCAGCACATCAAAAAGCTTATCCATCATGATCAAGTGGGCTTCATCCCTGGGATGCATGGCTGGTTCAACATTCGCAAATCAATAAACATAATCCAGCATATAAACAGAACCAAAGACAAGAACCACATGATTATCTCAATAGATGCAGAAAAGGCTTTTGACAAAATTCAACAGCCCTTCATGCTAAAAATGCTCAATAAATTCAGTATTGATGGAACGTACCTCAAAATCATAAGAGCTATTTATGACAAACCCACAGCCAATATCATACTGAATGGGCAAAAACTGGAAAAATTCCCTTTGAAAACTGGCACAAGACAGGGATGCCCTCTCTCACCACTCCTATTCAACATAGTGTTGGAAGTTCTGGCTAGGGCAATCAGGCAAGAGAAAGAAATCAAGGGTATTCAGTTAGGAAAAGAAGAAGCCAAATTGTCCCTCTTTGCAGATGACATGATTGTATATTTAGAAAACCCCATTGTCTCAGCCCGAAATCTCCTTAAGCTGATAAGCAACTTCAGCAAAGTCTCAGGATACAAAATCAATGTGCAAAAATCACAAGCATTCTTATACACCAGTAACAGACAAACAGAGAGCCAAATCATGAATGAACTTCCATTCACAATTGCTTCAAAGAGAATAAAATACCTAGGAATCCAACTTACAAGGGATGTAAAGGACCTCTTCAAGGAGAACTACAAACCACTGCTCAGTGAAATAAAAGAGGACACAAACAAATGGAAGAACATACCATGCTCATGGATAGGAAGAATCAATATCGTGAAAATGGCCATACTGCCCAAGGTTATTTATAGATTCAATGCCATCCCCATCAAGCTACCAATGAGTTTCTTCACAGAATAGGAAAAAACTGCTTTAAAGTTCATATGGAATCAAAAAAGAGCCCACATCTCCAAGACAATCCTAAGTCAAAAGAACAAAGCTGGAGGCATCACGTTACCTGACTTCAAACTATACTACAAGGCTACAGTAACCAAAAGAGCATGGTACTGGTACCAAAACAGAGCTATAGACCAATGGAACAGAACAGAGTCCTCAGAAATAATACCACACATCTACAGCCATCTGATCTTTGACAAACCTGAGAGAAACAAGAAATGGGGAAAGGATTCCCTATTCAATAAATGGTGCTGGGAAAATTGGCTAGCCATAAGTAGAAAGCTGAAACTGGATCCTTTCCTTACTCCTTATACAAAAATTAATTCAAGATGGATTCAAGACTTAAATGTTAGACCTAATACCATAAAAACCCTAGAGGAAAACCTAGGTAGTACCATTCAGGACATAGGCATGGGCAAAGACTTCATGTCTTAAACACCAAAAGCAACGGCAGCAAAAGCCAAAATTGACAAATGGGATCTAATTAAACTAAAAAGCTTCTGCACAGCAAAAGAAACTACCATCAGAGTGAACAGGCAACCTACAGAATGGGAGAAAATTTTTGCAATCTACTCATTAGACAAAGGGCTAATATCCAGAACCTACAAAGAACTCAACGAAATTTACGAGAAAAAAACAAACAACCCCATCAAAAAGTGGGCAAAGGATACAAACAGACATTTCTCAAAAGAAGACATTCATACAGCCAACAGACACATGAAAAAATGCTCATCATCACTGGCCATCAGAGAAATGCAAATCAAAACCACAATGAGATACCATCTCACACCAGTTAGAATGGCGATCATTAAAAAGTCAGGAAACAACAGGTGCTGGAGAGGATGTGGAGAAACAGGAACACTTTCACACTGTTGGTGGGATTGTAAACTAGTTCAACCATTATGGAAAACAGTATGGTGATTCCTCAAGGATCTAGAACTAGAAGTACCATATGACCCAGCCATCCCATTACTGGGTATATACCCAAAGGATTATAAATCATGCTGCTATAAAGACACATGCACACGTATGTTTATTGCAGCACTATTCACAATAGCAAAGAGTTGGAATCAACCCAAATGTCCACCAGTGACAGACTGGATTAAGAAAATGTGGCACATATACACCATGGAATACTATGCAGCCATAAAAAAGGATGAGTTTGTGTCCTTTGTAGGGACATGGATGCAGCTGGAAACCATCATTCTTAGCAAACTATCACAAGAACAGAAAACCAAACACCGCATGTTCTCACTCATAGGTGGGAACTGAACAATGAGATCACTTGGACTCGGGAAGGGGAACATCACACACCGGGGCCTATCATGGGGAGGGGGGCGGGGGGAGGGATTGCATTGGGAGTTATACCTGATGTAAATGACGAGTTGATGGGTGCAGCACACCAACATGGCACAAGTATACATATGTAACAAACCTGCACGTTATGCACATGTATCCTAGAACTTAAAGTATAATAATAATAAAAAGTAAATAAAAGAAAGAAATATATTTCTGATTTTTATAATACATCCAATATATACTAATTTGTTATAGCAACATTATCAAAGACAGAATTTTGTACTAAGAAACAATAGTGCTGCTGCAATAAATATCAAAAAATATGAAAGTGGCTTTGGAAATGGGTAAGTGGTAGAGGCTTAAAGAGTTTAAGGTACATGATAGAGAAAGCCTAGATTGCTGGTGAACAAAATTTTGAAGGTAATTTTAATGAGATCTCAGAAAGAAAAGAAGAAATTTGTAAAGAAGTTTCTATTTTCTGAGAGAATGCCTAAGTGATCATGAACAGAACGTTAGGAAAAATATGAACACTAAGGGCTATTTTGATGAGGTCTGTCATAAATGAGAAACATATTATTGGAAACTGGAGGAAAAGTAATAGTTGTTATGAAGTGGCAAATAACTTTGCTGAATTACATTCGTATTATAGTATTTTGTGAAAGATAATAATTGTGAGTGATGATATTGGTTGTTTAGCTGAGGTGATATCTAAGCAAAGTTTCAAAGAAGTGGTTTGGTTCCTCCTGACTACTTATAGTAAAATGTGAGGAGAGAGAAAGGAAGATGGAATTGTTAAGCAAAAAGAAACCAGAACTTAAGGATTTGGAAAATTCTCAGCCTATTTTTACTGAAAAAAAAAAAAAAAAAGAGAGAGAGAGAGAAAGAATATATGGAAAGGAACACTAAGATGTTGTCAAGCAACTGTTTGAAAAAATATATATATATATACACACACACAGACACACAGTATATATATATCTACCATATATATACACACACACAGAGTATATATAGATATATAGATATATATATACACTGTGTATATATATATAGATATAGATATATAGATATAGATATATATATACTGTAGACTTAATTCATCACCTCAACAAAACCTAGGAATAATAATGGGATTATACCAGCAGAAATCAGCAGAAATACTTTTAGTGAAGACTAAAGGGAACAGAGAAAATTGGACAAAATGAAGGAAGACCTTCAGACTTCTTAGACCCTGTAGGATTGGACTAAAAAGCTATTTGTCTATAAGCACATGTTATTCTTTATGACAAGAGAAAGACCTGAAGAACATTCAGGGATCATCAGGGCTGCCACTCCCACTGTACGCTAAGAGTGCACAATCCTTGCAAGGAGGGAAGGGCTGCTTCCACCTCGATTTCAAAGTGTAAGACCAACACTCAGCAGAGTCATAGAGATGGGGCCACTTGGTGTTGCCCTGATAGTATAACCCCTATCCCAGTAGAGGACTACAGCGTGGGTGGGTCCAAAACAAAGAACATCAAATTAGAGACAGCTCTCTATCAATCTATGTGAGTGGCATTGTTATCCAGTGGGTTCAGAAGGCAGGACTGTTGCTCCACAGGGTCTGGAAGGTAAAGTATTGAGCCAGAGAGGATTATTTTTGAGACTTAATATCTTACGGAGTTTGCCTTACTAAATGTTGGACTTGCTTGGACTCTGTCAGCCCTTCCTTCTTCCCTATTTCTCATTTTTGGAATGGGAATGACTCATCAATACCTGTTGCACCATTGTATTTTGGAAGCATATAGCTTGCTTGTTTCCATGGCTGCAGAGGAATTTTACCTCAGGATGAATCATATCTTAAATCATACCCATATCTGATCTAAATATTTTGATGAGACTTTGAACTTTGATGAGACTTTTGGGCTTTAGAGTTGACACTGTAATGCGTTAATACTTGAGACTTTTGGGAAGGAATAAATGTATTTTGCATGTGAGAAAGGCATGTATTTGTGAACAGGAGGCAGAGGTTGGGGTGCAATAAACTGAAACGTATATGTTAAAATTCTAACCCTCAGTATGATAGTATCATTTCAGCTATGGTGGAGCCATTAGGTCATGATGCTAGAGTCCTCACAAATGGGATTAGTTCCCTCAAAACAGGAATTCCAGATGGCAGTCTAGCCCTCTTTCTACCATGTGAATATGCAATGAGAAGTTGACTGTCTGCAACCTGGAAGAGTGTCCTCACTACAACTCAACTATGGTGACACCCTGATCTGGAACTTACAGACTTCTGAACTGTGGGAAATAATCTTCTATTGTTTATAAATGACCTAGTTTATGGTGATCTTATAGAAGCCCAAACTCACCAAGACACGTGGTTTACACATACAATGAAATATTATTCAACCTTAAAAAAGAAATAAAATGTCATTGTATGCTACAACAGCAATTAACCTTAAAATATTGTGCTAAGTGAAGAAAGCTAGACATGAAATTGCAAACATTGTATAATTCTATGTATATGAGGTAGCTGTAAAAGTCAAATGCATAGAAACAGAAAGTCGAATAGTGGTATACAAGAGTGGTAAACAAGGGAGAGAATGGAGAGTTATTGTTCAATAGGCAGAATTTCAGTTTAAAATAAAGTTCTTGGATGTATAGTGGTGATGGTTGCACAATACGAATGTACTTAATGTCACTAATTTTACATTTGAAAATTATCAAAATGGTGAATGTTATATATATTTTACTATAATAAAAATTTAAAAAGTTTGAACAGACAAAACTTATCTAAGGCAAAAATAAAAACAAGAACAAGAAAGAAACAGATTGGTTTCCTGGAGGGTGGTGAAATTGACCAGGAAGGGGCATGTGGCAAATTTGTGGGTTGATGGAAATATTTCATTTCATTATAGGCATTTACACTATTAAAAGGTTTATCAAAATTTTTTCTGTCATTATGCATTTGTCAAAATTTATGGAATGTACAACATGAAGAGTTAACCCTAATGTAAAAAGCGGACTTTAGCTAATAATAATGTATCAAAATTGTTTCATGGATTGTAAAAATCAAACTATACCAGTTCAAATTGTTAATATTAATAATAAGATAAACTGTAATAGGAAGGTATATGGAAACCTTCCTTAAATGCTTCTCAAATGTTCTAAAAACTTAAATTGCCCCTGAAATGAATGAAAATATAATAATGTAAAACAAACCTACAAAACCTCTTTAAATTGTATCATTGACACATGTGCATATTTTCACAGGTAAATGCTTCCTCAAATAAATAAATAAATATTAAATTATGTTAAATATATGAATGCTGAGATAGTTGGGAGAGGAGTGTACTGATATGTGCAACTTACTTTAAAATGCATAAAATAGAACATGAACTAATGGATAGAGACAGATGGAGAGTTGGAGTGATATGATTAAAGCCAAAGGGGCAAATGTTAAATTGGAGAATCTAGGTGATGGATATGTGGATATTCACTGTATATTTTGTCAATCTTTCTGTATTGCTGAGTATTTTCCTAAAAAAAATTGTGCGAGGGGGAATATTAATATAAAAAATGTTTATATAGAAAGGCACTTGAATACTAAAGAAGATTACGGTTGAAAGACTAACACTACCCTATTTAAAGACTTCATATAAAGCTACAGTAATCAAGACAATGTGTTACTGGCAACATAATGGAAAAAATATCAACCAACTAGAATAGAAACTCGGGAAATGGAGTCACTAAATATAGTCAACCGATTTTTGACAAAGAAATTGAAGAAATTTAATAGAGAAAGAATAGATAGTATTTGTAACAAATTGTGCTGGGACAACCAAACACTGAATATCCAACCCCGCTCCCCACCACAAAACAAGTAATCTAGATACTTACCTTAAGCTTTTCACAAACATTAACTCTAATGGATTATGTACCTAAATGTAAAATAAAAATCTATGTAACTTCTGGAAGATAATATAGGGAAAATCTAGATGACCTTGAATTCAGCAATAATTTTTAGATTCAATTCCAAAAGCATAATCCCTGAAAGAAAAATTTAATAAGCAATTCATTTCCAGCTGTGAAACCAGTACACCTAAGAATCAAACTTTAATTGGTAAAATTGCTTCCTACAGAGACGTAGGTTAAAAATTCTGACACTCCTCTCCAACAATAAAAAACATGGCCCCACCATCTGTCATTCATTTATTTAATTGCTTATTTCCAAGACACGTAAATATGCTTTTATCTGTTAGTCCAGTCAGAGATTGCCTCAGCTCCAGCGAGCCTCCTGTGCACTCAACTCAACTCCATCTCAGAGGCTGTTTCCCAGGGAAACAAACCTGTAATAAAGTCTTACCGTTAAAATTGTCATTATCATTAATATAAAATATCATTAAATTATGTTTTCTTCATCTTTGTGGGTTTCTTTTATTATTTAAAAATAATTATTGTTATTTTTGACTCAGGCTTAAGTAGTGACAGTATTATTCTACTAAACTCTCAGGTGCAGGCAATATACCTTGGCTATTGTCATATTAAGTGGGATTACTGGTGACGATTATAAAAAATGATGTATATATTTGATTACTTTGCATGTCTACACTAAAACTCAGCTATAAGAGTGGCAGAATATTGTCTTAGAAAATGTCACAGTAGGTTATCTCAATGAGGATGCAACCTATAACTATTTTGTGTAGCAGACTGCAGGTAAAATCATGTGTGTATCATCTGTGAGGACATTCTCTTGTTTTTACACATCAGTGACATGTTTTCCTCACATAGGATCAAACCATCTGAGAGTTTAGGGCATTTTCTGATTAATCAACTACAGAGTAGAGGGTGATTTTGAAATCAGAAAATCCATATCTTCCTTCAGATACAACCTGGTTACATTGAGGTATGCCAAGATACCTTCTATTAAAAAAGAATTGTTTCTTGAATAAGAAATTGATTTGGAAAAATTTAACAAGTGCAAAAAGGCAAAGCACAATAAAATGAGGTATATCTGGAGCCTTGATGTTCAAAAGGTCTGCTAGATGAATCTAAAGACATAATAGCAGAAATGACTATAGGTACAAATTTTGCTGGCAAATGGCTATTTAAGTAGAAGGAAACCGGAAGTAGGAGCCACTGATGTATTTTGATAGTCTGCATGAGTATCATATAAATTGGGCATAAAAATTAATGAAGTTAATCTATTCTGTTGAAAGAAGATTTATTCATTATATTCTTTATTTCATCATGAGTTGATTTCTACAAAAATACTTAAAGGTCAGGAGTTCTAGTTCTTTCTATGCCTTTCTTTATCCAGGACAAAAACAAATTGAGCTGATGGGGATTTTGAAAATCTGACATTTGAATTGTCTTATCTGAATTACCTGTTAATCTCTTATTAATTCTCTGGTCTAATCACTCTGTGATCCAGTTGTTATGGTTGACTTACTAATTGTTATTGGATGACTGCATAATGTGGTATAATAATTGATAGCTTGATAACCCAACTACAAAATGGTTTACCAAGTGGCCTCCAAAATCGTGGTATACATTTTCTAAATTTTGGTCATGTGATATGTAGATCGTTAGTAAAGCGAACTTATGATTAAAATAAATGAAAGGATTAATTTTCTAAAAATTAAATTTGCTTGTGTTTATAAGCACAGTGCTTCTAATCATACTTTCATTACTCAACACTAAATGATAGAGGATCTATGGTGCTATATAAAATTGTATATCTCTATTTGGCACAGTTTTTTAAATGTCAGTATTTATTGTTTCAATAAAATATTATTCCAGTAAGTAGTAAAATAAGTCATTTGTTTTCTTAGTTTTCTATTCTTAAAATAAGCTTTGCTATTTCTTAATAAGAATTTATTATTGAAAGTTACTTGTATGTTTCCCTAAAAGAATGCTTATTTCTCATCATCATTATTAGAACTGAACAATTTAGGGGCCCTTACTGTAGAAATGAATTAGTTCTAATTGTAATTAGTGAACAAAAAAATTAAAAATTCCGTTTTGATAGAAGAAAAATAATTCTGATGACTACTGCTCAATGTCTTCTAATTAAGTGTCTTAGATATGTTTAATTAAATGTGGCTGAAATGTTTCTGAATGGGAAGTAGCAACAGTTGAACTATTCACTGATATTCATGAAAATTCATCTGAAGACATTCTGTACCTAATAAATGAACAAACACAAAGTTGCCACATTTTTAGAGTGCTAACTGCGTAAATTTTCAAAAATAATACTTATTTTTTAGAAAACATTATTCAACAAGCTCACCATTTAGAGATACCTTTTTTCCATAAATAGATTTATGTTTCATAAAATGAGATTATAATACACATTGTTTGCAGAAGTGTTCATTTATTATCACATATATATTTTTATGTTATTAAATATTCTACCTCACCATTTGAATGGCTATATGGTAGCTTATTGCATAGCTGTAAATAAATTTATTTATATATCTTTTTACATATTTAACTATTTTCTATTTAAAAAATTATAGTATTATAAACAACATTGCAATATACATTCTTGAAGATAGAGCCATGATGAGTTCAATGTGATAAATTTCTAGAATCGGATTGCTCACTTGAAAAGGTGTATGTGATTTTAATATTATACAGAGATGCATACACATAGAATTAATAGCCAAATCTCCAGGGAGGTTGTTAGCATTGCACTCCCTTTAGATAATGAGAATGTCTAATGTCTCGCTTCCTCACATCACCAGGTTTTAACATTCTCCTTAATCTTTACCAATTAGCTATTTTTAAATTTTCACTATTTTAATTGTAATTTTTTTGGCTATTTGGAGTTGGTCTTTTTTGTGTTTATCAGTCATTTTTATTTATCTTTTTGTGAGTTAACACTGAACACCCATTTCCAATTTTTTTCTACTAAAATATTTATCATTTGAGTTGTTTCTCATTGAAATATTTAATCTAGAATGTATTTTTATATAAGCGACACAACAGAAACTTAATTTGTCTCAAATTTATGACAAGTAATCTTCAATATTCACCTAAGATGTTTGCCTTAGTGAATAAGAAACAAAAGACTTTATGTCAATATGGATATTTAAATGATATGAAATATGAAATGCAATTTATTAAAGTGCCATTTTAGTGAATATATAGTAAGGCCCATATCCACCATGGCTTTTAAAATATCTTCCTATAATATCCCATCAACACTTTTAAATGACTGATATTATGCAGTTAATTCAATTTAAACTTGTCTAACCCAAATAGGAATTTATCATGTTACTGGCATGGCAATTTTTCTATACTAGGACTTTGCTAGTATTGCAAAATTAACCCTGGAATTATATTTGCTTTGTACCTCCAAAAATCATACAGCTTCAATATTAATGCTGTAGTCATTGTGCCAAACAAAAACAAAAAGAATAAAAAAATTTAGTTTCTGAAAAGTTTCCACTGACATGCAAGCTTTCCAGAACTAGATTGCTAATTTCAGTAACTTAATTCTGATGATTTTATCTTTTTTTTTTTTTTTTTTTTTTTTTGAGATGGAGTCTTGCTCTTGCTCTGTCACCCAGGCTGGAGTTCAGTGGTGTGATCTCTGCTCACTGCAACTTCCACCTCCCAGGTTCAAGCGTTTCTCCTGCCTCAACCTCTGGAGTAGCTGGGACTACAGGTGCATGCCACCACATTGGCAAATTTTGTGTGTGTGTGTGTGTTTAGTAGAGACGGGGTTTCACCATGTTAGCTAGTACGGTCTTGATCTCCTGACCTCCTGATCTGCCCGCTTCAGCCTCCCAAAATGATGGGATTACAGGTGTGAGCCAATTCTAATGAATTTGTCTTAATAAAGTAAATTGCATGCCTTTGATTATGATATTTTACAAAAACTCCAAATGAATTAAATGGGATAGAAATTTGTGAAAAAGTCAGCTTTTGTTAGTATACTGCATGGTCTTGAATAGGATAGGATTTTAGCAAAACTGTCAAATTATTGGATAGATGATGCTTGCACTTTTTATTTTATTCTTTTACTACCATGAAGGCTGATTTTGTAACAAATTGTGCAAAGCATACTCTTCCTGCAAAGCCATAAGGAAGAGATCTACCAAGTATAGCACTTACTTTTGAGATAAAAATAATACTAATATCAATAACAACAGTGTTGATTAAAAAATACTTGTAGAACCAACCATGTATTTCAAGAGTTAGAGGTGTTATAATAATATTTGTAGTATACAGTTTGAATAAAAAACTAAAAATGGTTGCCAGGGTGCTAATTAACAAGTAGCTTATGGTTTCTTCACAAAAGATAGAGCCTAAGGGGTAAAAGATTGTCAGAGGGTAAATATGTTCTATTGAATCAACTAGTTAGTGAAAGAGCTACGGTAACTCTTTTAAACTGGAGACGTTTTCTGATCCAAGTATCTTTAAATCATGCATATCTCCAACGTGCCATATATGCATAATGTTAAAATTCAGTTTCCTTTGAAACTCGGGAGATAGTCAGGATTTTACATAAAATCAATTATATTCGCCATGCAGAGAAAGTCATTTATTCCCCCAGTGCTCTTTTTCTCTAGTCAATGAAAATATTTGCATATAGAATGAAACAATGCATTCGAGTTTAAATGTGTGTTTGATGTTGCACTTTGAGAGAAGTTACACCTTAATCCAATTGCATATATGAACTTGGGTTTACAGATGCAAATTCTAAAGAAAAAGTCTTTAAAAAATATCCAACATTTCTAGTTATCTTAAACATGTAGGTGAATGTGACAAGCAAACATTAAGGTGGGCCTATTGAGCTCCAGCTCCTTATGTCTACATTCTAATATAACTTTTTGTTTGTTAGCAAGACCTGTGACTTTCACCTAACAAATAGAGAATGGTGAGGTGACGATATGTCATGCCTGTGATTGTATTACATTTTGTAATTCTCTGAGTTGCTAGCAGACTGGCTTTCTCCCTGTGTTGCTGCTTTTCAAGAAGCAAGTTGCCATGAATTCTAAAATTGCAAGGAAGTGAATTTTTGCAATAATATGAGGTAGGTTGGAAGCAGTTCTTTCCCCAGTCAAGGCTCTGATAAATACTCATCCTGAGCTGACACCATGATTTCCAGATCCTAATGAGACATCCCAGATAAGCCATGTCCAAGTGACTAGACCACAAAAAGTATGCAATAATAAATGTGTCTTGTCTTAAGTTTCTTAGTTTATGATAATTTGTTACACAGCATAGAAAACTAATACTGTGGGTCTGGTGCTTGTTAGCTAGCATATATTGAATATATAGATGACTATGACAAATAATAGAGTATTTGGGGGAATAAAGGTATTTTGGCTAAAAATGCTTTCTAAAAGGAATAGTTGTCTTGTGAAAAAAATATTTCCTAATTGATCACTTAACAATTTTTAATTGACAGAATTTCTTTATTTTCTTCTCTGCATAGCAGGAAAACAAAGTTTTAACACCTACCTACAGCATAATTTTAACTTCTTAAAATTATTTTGATAAATATTGCCTTTCAGAGATCATTATACCTTCACAAGATATTTTCAAAGATTATTATCAACAATTTAAATGTAAACTCCAGTGGCTTTTGTAAGAATCACACAGCATTTTAAAATATAGATAAATGTAGGACACAGATGATTGTATATATTTTTCAAGACTATAAGAAGGTGAGTTTTAAGAATATTCAAGTTACATGCTTCATGAATAAAAACTTCAAAAAACAAAAACAAACTATACTCTGTAAAATTATAAAATAATGAATTTACTATTAATAGCTTTGTAAAACACACTGCACATTCAATTACATGTTGTCATGATTTTGAAATATTTTCAGAGGCAATGTATGAGTCACATAAGACATCACTTTTCATACTTAAACCTTATTTTTATTCAGCAATGGTGCTATCCAGCTTATCAGTTTCTATTCCTTCTCTATTTCAATTCTTCCTTCTCTATTTCTATTTCTGACACCCTAACTGTTAAAAAAAATTGTATATAATCTAAGAAGGAAAAAGTTTGTCATGATTAAAAGAAGTATAATGATGTTGGAAGACAACTGCAACAAAAGAGAGATTCCTTTAATACTGTAAATATCATCAAAATAATTGTATTAATGAAGTACACTGCTCATGTGTTTTAACATTAAGTTTAAAGTTATATTAAATTTTTCACATTTTTATCTCATATAATATTTTAGTATCTCCACGAAGTAGTTCTAGTACTATCCCCATCGTATACTTGAGAAAACCATAAATTTCCTGACGTTTCAGTGCAGGAAAACATATCTGATTGAAATGTTGGTGTTCAAAATGCCTTTACAGAATTACATCCACAATATCACAACCACCTCTAAATTTATTTCTTTATAACTGGCAAAATTATCTTAAGTGGAGAGTTAGTTGATTTCAATTTAATTTAACTTAAATCTCAGCTAGCTCATTTACTGACTGTGTGACTTTGAGTAAAAGCAATAACAGCAACAAAAATGTTTGCAGAGTACTTCCAGGCACTGTTCTAAGTGCTTTACATATGTTAACTCAGTTAGTCTTCACAACAAATACATAAAATACCATATATATTTTTCATCAACTTCATTTTGTAGATGAGAAACTGATGCACAGTGGAGTTAAGTAATTTGTTCAATGTGATAAATCCAATAAAGAACAGAAATTTGACTTCTGTCTAACTCCAAAAGCTATTGTAATTTAAGATTATACTTTATCACTGTGGACCTTAATTATCTCAACTGTAAGATTTGGATAACAATTCCCTATAAACTATTTGAGGATAGGGACTATATCTTCAAAATAGTAGTTTGAACAGTGATAGTAATTTTACTTGACCTTAAAATAATAAGTGTTGCCCTTCAGAGAGGAAAAAGAGGACAGAGAAGCTTCAAGAGGGTACAGGAAGCAACTCCTCATGATTAGGGGCAGAAAGCTTAATCACCACATGCTAAAGATCTGATGGCAGATATATTGCCTAGAGAGAAATTCTGAGATGGAGAGAGATGTAAAAATGTTGACTTATCAATGCTTAACTGAACCTGCTACATCTTCTGGCAATTAACAATTTCCATTTTCCTTTCTGGGGGTGATTTGGTTGGTGAATAGGATATCAACAAAGTATTCTGCAGTACAAAAGAAGAGCATAGTGCTTCAGAAATCCTAATGTAAAAATATGCCTTCTCCCATCTTTTAAAAAAATTATTATTTTGTGTTCCACTCAGCCAAAAAGCAGTCTTTCTGCTGGATTTCTTAGTAGAATGTTCATAAGAGCTCCATAAAATACTTGATTGAAGAATTATCTGAAAGATGACTTTTTACCCATTGTAAATATGGGAAAATATTTTTAAAAATTGAGATTTCTGCCTTTCTTCCTAGTATGGTCACAACCCTGAGCCCACTCAGGATAATGACAACAATAGAGGTATTGAACATTGGAAAAAAGTGTATGAGGGTAAAACAACACATGTCTGTGAATTGTAGATAGTCCAGGACAAATCCTCCTACAGTCCAAGGACCAGATTATAGCTGGAAATGCAGCATAATTTTTACTTCTTAAACTTATGCAGCTAGAAACAATTAATTGACAAATTAGATCCCATTTGTCAATTTTGGCTTTTGTTGCCATTTCTTTTGGTGTTTTAGTCATGGAGTTTTTGCCCACGCCTATGTCCTAAATGGTATTGTCTACGTTTTCTTCTAGGGTTTTTATGGTTTTGGGTATTACATTTAAGTCTTTAATCCATCTTGAGTTAATTTTTGTATAAGGTGTAAGGAAGGGATCCAGTTTCAGTTGTCTGTATATGGCTAGCCAGTTTTCACAACACCATTTATTAAATAGGGAATCCTTTCCCCATTGCTTGTCTTTGTCAGGTTTGTCAAAGATCAGATGGTTGTAGATGTGTGGCATTATTTCTGAGGCTTTCTTTCTGTTCCATTGGTCTGTATATCTGTTTTGGTATCAGTACCATGCTGTTTTGGTTACTGTAACCTTGTAGTATAGTTTGAAGGCAGGTAACATGATGCCTCCAGCTTTGTTCTTTTTGCTTAGGAACGTCTTGGCTATGTGGGCTCTTTTTCAGTTCCATATTAAATTTAAAGTAGTTTTTTCCAATTCTATGAAGAAAGTCAATGGTAGATTGATGGAGATAGCATTGAATCTTTAAATTATTTTAGGCAGCATGGCGATTTTCATGATATTGATTCTTCCTATCCATGAGCATGGAATGTTTTTCCATTTTTTTGTGTCCTCTCTTATTTCCTTGAGCAGTGGTTTGCAGTTCCCCTTGAAGAGGTCCTTAATATCTCTAGTAAGTTCCATTCCTCGGTATTTTATTGTCTTTGTAGCAATGATGAATAGGAGTTCACTCCTGATTTGCCTCTCTGTTTGTATATTATTGGTTTATAGGAATGCTTGTGATATTTGCACATTGATCTTGTATCCTTAGACTTGGCTGTAAGTTGCTTATCAGCTTAAGGAGATTTTGGGCTGAGATGATGGGGTTTTCTAAATATACAATCATGTCATCTGCAAACAGAGACAATTTGACTTCCTCTCTTTCTATTTGAATACTTTTATTTCTTTTTCTTGCCTGATTGCCCTGGTCAGAACTTCCAATACTATGTTGAATAGGAGTGGTGAAAGAGGGTATCTTTGTCTTGTGTTTTTAAAGGGAATGCATCCAGCTTTTGCCTGTTCATTATGATATTGACTTTGGGTTTGTCATAAATAGCTCTTATTATTTTGAGATACATTCCATCAATACCAAGTTTCTTGAGAGTTTTTAGTATGAAGGGGTGTTGAATGTTATGGATCTTTTGATATAATTATGTGGTTTTTGTCATTGGTTTTGTTTATGTGATGGATTTTGCTTTGCATATGTTGCATAAGCCTTGCATCTCAGGGATGAAGCCGACTTGATGGTGGTGTATAAGCTTTTTGATGTGCCGCTGGATTTGGTTTGACAGTATTTTATTGAAGATTTTCACATCAATGTTCATCAGGGATATTGGCTTGAATTTTTCTTTATTTGTTGTGTCTCTGCAAGGTTTTTGGTATCAGGATGATGCTGGCCTCATAAAATGAGTTTGGGAGGAGTCCCTCTTTTTCTATTATTTGGAACAGTTTCAGAAGGAATGGTACTAGCTCCTCTTTGTACCTCTGGTAGAATTCAGTAGTGAATCTGTCTGGTCCTGGGCTTTTTCTGGTTGGTAGGCTATTAATTACTGCCTCAATTTCAGAACTTGTTACTGGTCTATTTAAAGATTTAACTTCTTCCTGGCTTAGTCTTGGGAGGGTGTATATGTCTAGGAACTTACCTATTTCTTCTAGATTTTCTAGTTTATTTGTGTAGAGGTGTTTATAGTATTCTCTGATGATAGTTTGTATTTCTGTGGGATCACTGGTGATATCCCCTTTATCATTTTTTATTGGGTCTATTTTATTCTCACAGTGGAGATGTTTTTCAAGGATGATGCCAATAATGACCCACAGCTGACTGAGGAATAGCTAACTGTTGCAAAATTTTGCTTCATTGGACTTGCTATAGGCCAAACGAAGTAGATATCATGAATCATACTATACAGGTTTTTTTTTTAAAAAAAAAATACTGTTTAAATACTGGAGAAATCCTGGTTGCCCAGAACTGTACACTGGTTGGAATGAAGACTACATTTGGTGTTTATGTAACCATCCAATAAGTTTTTCTCGCTGGTATTATTGATAATGATTTTTGGGACCTCTGGCCATCAGGAGATTGAAGCCAACAGAAAGACAAATGGTTGTATTGGGACCTCAAAGAAGTAAATCTTGAAGGGCACCAAATGGTAAAAAAAAAAAAAAATTGAGTGGGTTGTAGAGAGAATTGTCACTTTAAAAAAATCAGGAGGGCTTATGGAAATTTGGGAATTCCATGTGAACTTTGAGTAACATCCACACATAATGGACCAGATGAAACTCTGAAGAGTAAAGCTGAGTTTGAAGGGAATAGCATTTATATTGTATTTGTGGTAGTGGCAAGTGGAAAAAATGGTTTGGGACCAGTAATGTATGGCAGCTCTATGTGTCCAGTCATTAGTTGTGTTCTTCTTAAACCTATCTGGAGAACTCAGGATGTGTGATCTTCTCTTCAGCTACCCAGTGGTCTTGACTGTTCAACCATATTTTCACCAGAAGGATCAGCTCAGATTGCTGCTCAGATATTTGGAATAAATAAGCATTAGACATGGAGAAAACTGCAAGGAATCATTTTGAACACATGAATTCTCTTGAAGCAGGCCCACAGGAAAACCAGAGAATGAAATTTATAAGAAAGAACCTCATTGTATTTCTTATAGAGAAAGTATAAATTTCTAATTTAGTTGCAAAAAAATCAAGCAAGATTAAAAGGTGATTTTAAATTAGAGAACACAAATGAAATGTATTAGTGAATTAATGCTTCTCTAGATCCATATTAATAAATATGAACACCTAATTCCTAAAAAAAGAAAATATTTTATATGGGCATTTCATTTATCACAGTGTCTGTATTAGTCCATTCTCATGCTGCTATCAAGAACTGCTGGGGACTGCGTAATTTATAAAGGAAAGAGGTTTAATTAACTCACAATTTCACATGGATGGGGAGGCCTCAGGAAACTTACAATCATGGTGGAAAGAGAGGCAAACATGTCTTCTTTACATGATGGCAGAATGGAGAAGTGTACAGCAAAAGGGGGAGAAGTCTATTATAAAACCACCAGATCTTTTGAGAACTCACTCATTCTCATGAGAACAGCATGAGGGTAACTGCACCCATAATTCAGTTACATTCCACTGGGTCCCTCCCACAACACATAGGGATTATAGGATTATAATTTAAGATGAGACTTTGGTGTGGATGCAGCCAAACCAAATCATTCTGCCCCTGGCTCCTCCCAAATCTCATGTTCTCACATTTTAAAACACAATCATGTCTTTCCATCAGTCCCCCAAAGTCTTAACTCATTCCAGCACTAACCCAAAAGTTTAAGTCCAAGATCTCATCTAAGACAAGGCAAGTCCCTTCCACCTATGAGCCTTTAAAATGAAAAGAAAGTTAGTTACTTCCTACATACGATGGGGGTACAGGCATTGGGTAAATACACCCATTCCAAACAGTAGTAATTAGCAAAAACAGAAGGGGTTATAAGCCCCATGCAAGTCCTAAATCCGGTAGGGCAATTATTAAAACTTCAAGTTCCAAAATGATCTCCTTCAACTTTATGTCTCACATCCAGGTCACTCTGATGTAGGAGGTGGGCTCCCAAGGCCTTGGGCAGCTTCACCCTGTGGCTTTTCAGGGTACAGGCCCCTCCTGGAAGCTTTCATGGGCTGGCATTGAGAGTCTGCAGCTTTTCCAGATGCATGGTACAATCTTTTGGTGTGTTTACAATTCTGAGGTCTGGAGGACAGTGGTCCAGTTGGGATACTGTATGGGAACTCCAACCCCACATTCCCCTTCCACATTGCCTTACCAGAGGTTCTCCATGAGGGGTCCACCTCAGCAGCAAACTTCTGCCTGGACATTGAGGAATTTCCATACATGCTCTGAAATCTAGGTGGAGGTTCCCAAACCTCAATTTTTGACTTCTGTGCACCCACAGGCCCAATATCACGTGTAAGCTGCCAAGGCATTAGGCTTACACACATAGAAGAAACAGCCAGAGCTGTACATTGGCCCCTTTTAGCCATGGTTGAGATGCAGGGCACCAAGTACCAAGACTGCACAAAGCATCAAGGTCCTGGGCCAGGCTCATAAAACCATTTTTTCCTCTTAGGCCTCTGGGCCTGTGATAGATGGGGCTTCTGTGAAGATCTCTGACATGCCCAGGAGACATTATCCCTATCATTTTGGCAATTAACATTTGACCTTTTGTTACTTATGCAAATTTCTGCAGCCAGCTTGAGTTTCTCCTCAGAAAATTGGAGAAAATTTTTTGCTTTTTTATCACATCACCAGGCTGCAAATTTTCCAAATTTTTCAAATTTTTATGCTCTGCTTCCCTATTAAACATAAGTTCCAATTCCAAACCATATCTTTGTGAATACATAAAACTGAAAGCTTTTAACAGCACTCAAATGACCTCTTGAATGTATTGCTATTTAGAAGTTTTTCCTCCCAGATATCCTAAATCATCTGTCTCAAGTTCAAAGTTCCACAGATATCTAGGGCAGGGGCAAAATGCCACCAGTCTCTTTGCTAAAGCATAGCAAAAGTCACCTTTATTCTAGTTGCCAACACATTCTTCCCTCTGAGACTACCTCAGCTTGGACTTCATTGTCCATATCACTGTCAGTATTTTGGTCAAAGCCATTCAACAAGTCTCTAGGAAGTTCCAAACTTCCCCACATCTTCTTGTCTTCTTCTGCACCCTCCAAACTCTTCCAACCCCTGCCTGTTACCCAGTTCCAAAGTTGTTTTCACATTTTCTGGTATCCTTATAGCAGTGCCCCACTACCTTGTCGTCACAATTTACTGTATTAATCTGTTCTCATGCTGCTATAAAGTACTGCCTGGGACTGGGTAATTTATAAGGAAAAGAGGTCTAATTGACTCATGGTTTGGCATGGCTGAGGAGGTCTCAGGAAACTTACAATTATGGCAAAAGAGGAAGCAATCATATTCTTCTTCTCATGATGGCTGGAAGAAGAGGTGCCCAGTAAAAGTTGAAAAAGCCCCTTATAAAACCATTCTATCTCACGAGAAGTCACTCACTATCATGAAAACAGGATGAGGGTAACCACCCCCATGATTCAATTACCTCCTCCTGTGTCCCTCCCATGACATGTGGGGATTATGGGAACTACAATTCATGATGAGATTCGGAAGGGCACACAGGCAAACCATATCAGTATCTAAACAATAAAAACCACCCTGCAAAATCAGTTTGACCAAAAATTCATTTCTAACATGTGTTCAGATCACACATATTTATATTACTTCCTCCTGAAGATTAAACATTAAATTTATAGGTGGCTTAGAATCTTTGTTTCCAGAAAAAAAACAAACTTTAATAATATAATTTCTTTTGATAAAATAACACCAATAACGTATAATCAATTATGGTGTAATAATCCTTTCTATAATGCTAAAAAAGTAATTTAATATTACAGTAGACATCAATATACTGTATCTCAAAAGCACAAGCCATATTTCAAACTCAACACAAAATTGTATCTATATCAATTTTTGCTAAAAAAATATGAAACTTTGGTAAATACAGATTCTATTTTCCTTTATTTAAATATATGTTAGTTAACGTATCCAGGATATAGATTGACAGGTAAGACAGATGATAAATATAAATACAGATGTGGGTCTCTCTCAGATGTGGGTTTCTCTCTCTCTCTCTCTCTCTCGATACATATGTATATATGTATTTACATTTTATATATGTATTTTTTTAATATGTATTCTTTTTAAATATGTATTCTAAATAGAGTTTTATTTTAAAGACAAAGAAGGCTTTGTTTCTACCAGTAAAATCATTTTTGCAATAGCTTTTTGCAAATTTGGAAGTGAAAAAGAAGACTGAGATAATTCATAATCACCTTTAGATGGAGCTGTTTCTCCTTAGAAATAATGGCTCAGACACATTTTATTTGACTAATCAGAAAAATAAGAATATTTTATATAATGCTATAAAGCAGTAATGGATTTTTTTAAAAACATTAATTCTCAACACAGCTAAAAGAGAAAATAATAAAAAAATGTACTTCAAACTTGCTCATGTTCTCACCAGACTCTAAAGAAATTTAGTCTAAATTGAAACCAACTCACAGTGCTGTTTGGTATATACACAAGTCAGTTTCAGGGATGATACAATTCTGACGATTCTGAAGTTTATATAGAGTAAATGGTAGAAAGTGCTGTAAAGTGTCATGGTTGACATCTAGAAGTTAATAAAGTTATTTATTTCAATTTCTTAGTTTGAAAGAGCACTCAAGAAATAATGACATAATTTTAGAGAGACAAAACAAATCTCAGTGATTGCTTTTAAAAAGCACAAGTACACATTTAGGAAATAACATAATTGTTGGCAAACTGATTATTAGGTGAGGAAGAGAAAACTTATAACTCAATGAGGAAGAAAAATGTGGAAACAAACATGGGCAAATTGTGAGCTGTTATTTAAAGGCTTAAAGCTAATTATGTGTTAATTACTTTGAGTTATTTTAGAAAGACTGACATTCCTGAAGAGGCTACATTAGGAACAGTATTGTGAATATTTACTTATTTTGTTTCCCTACCATACAAATGGTAAAAGAAGCAAGTACAATAAATTATTATAGCAGTTTTGTATTTGAGATGTTTTTCTATGTAAAATAGAAGTGTTTTCCAAGCAAAGCATGATGAAGTTTTCTAAATATATTTAATCTATTTCTTTCCCTGAGGATATAAAATAGACATACATGTATGCATGTGCATATACATACATGGAAGCATGCAAGGGTCAGGAAAGATTTATTGAATATTGTTGAGCAATATGATCTGACCTCTGTTTAGAAGAAAACCCTGGTGGCGCTGTACAGTTTAACCAGACTGAAGAAATGCTATAAACAGCAAAATAACTTCAGATATTGTTGTAAATGAGAAGTCATGAACGTCTGATTTAGTGAATAGTGAATACAAATGTAAAAAAGAGAGAGAGAGAAAGAAGCATAAGAGGCATTATTGAGGTAAGAACTGTTATGCATACACAGAGTTGGTAATAGATCACCTGTGAGTAGAATTAATAATGACAAATATAAGTAGTTATTTGTATGGTTTGAGCTAAGTAATACATCAAAGAATACATTGCAGAAAGATAAATTTTGAAGAAAATCATTTTATATTAATAATGTAAGGGTCTGAGTGCAAACAGAAATATCTTATATTAGGTTGTTTATTATAGGTTTCTAACACAATTGAATACAACTAGAACCAAACAAGCTGTTTCTGCGATATTCACAGTTAAGGCCAAAACCAGAAGCATTTGAATTTGGCATAGAGAAAATTTCTTATTCAAAGAAGCCTCAGCATTTTCACTAAAAAAATAAATAAATACGAAATAAAAATTAACAAGCTTTAAGTAACTGTCCTGCTATTTCTATGTTTCTCATATTTCTTAGCAACCTACTCCTTTATATATATATACAAATGTGTAATGATAAAATCACCTGATTCCAATGGTTATTAAACTTTATATGCTAATAATTTTTCAGTTTCAATGCTCTTCCGTTTGCCTTTTATTTCTAAACCTACTTTAAAATTAGACATACATCATTGTTGACTTATTTCACCCAGAATGAACATATTTAATATTAACAGCTCAGTGTAAAGATATTCATAAAATCATATATTATCAAATACTACTTTAGAGTAAGATAAGTTTTATTTTACACACCACCAATCATTCTGTTGAATTTGTATTATAAAATGTATATATTTTTTAAACTGAAGGTTTTCTCATACAAATTTTAGTCTCCAGTCACATGATATTATATTATTCAGATAATAGGTGAAATATAAATCAGTGATCTATATGTTATGTATTCATCTTGTTAGCTGCGAAAATCTGGGTTAAATGTGTGAGAGTATTAAGATGTAATTACAGTCATAACAAAATAAGGTGTGCTTAAATCATCCTGCTTTTCTGGGAAATTCTGAAACACATATACATAAATACAGCATAAAGCCAGTAAGAAACAAGGCCTGTTAATAGAAAAACCAAACTCTGTAATATATTTAAAGAGGTTTATTCCTAGCTAATATGACTGACCATAGCTCAGGGAATAGTCTCAAGAGGCCCTGAGAAAGTGTGCCCAAAGCAATTTGTTTAGAATTTGGTTTCATACAATTTAGGAAGATGGGAATTGTAGGTAAAATTAGAAAATTAATACATGGGAACTATACATTGGTACAACCTAAAAAGCATATTTTGAAGCTGAAGGGGGTTGTTTATGGGTCACAGGTGAATTCAAAGATGTTCCAATTGTCATCTTTGGTTGAGAAAGTTAAGTTTTGTCTAAGGACTTGAAGTAATTAGAAAGAAATACTTGAGTTAAGATAAGGGAGATTGTGGAGGCTAAGCTTTTATCATGTAGATGAGGTCTCATAGGTACCAGCCTTCATAGGGAATAGTTGGTAAATGTCTCTTCTCAGAATTTAAGGGTGTCAGACTCTCGTTTACTCTCTCCTAGATCTGGGAAAGGCCTAGAAAGGAAAGGCTTTCCTGCATTAATGGAGATTCTCTATGGATGCAAATTTCACTCACAAAAATGGCTTTATAAGGCCATTTCAAAATACGTCAAAGAAATGTATTTTGGGGTACATTATTTTCATTTTCTTCAGGATATGTTATCTCCAAAATGATTCTGGACCAGCCTCAGGTCAGAAATTGGTATCTTATTGCCACAAAAAAATCTGTTTTGTTAATGCTATGATCTCTGTTTTAATGATAACGCTTGTCACTTGAACCGAAAGTCCAAAAGGGAGGAGGTATAATAAGGTGTGCCCAACCTCCTTCCGAATATGGCTTACAATTCAATTTTTCAGATTTCTCTGAGGTTCCCTTGGCTCAGAGGGGTCTGCTTAGTCAGTTGGGGAGGCTAAGATTTTATTTTTGGCTTACAGATTCATTTTCTTTCTTATCTAGGGCACTCCTAAATACCACTTATCACACACTCCAATGCAGCTTAGGCTTAAAATTCAATAGGCGTTCTATTCTATTTCCTTGTAAGTCTAAATCTAAAGCTTGAACTCCTGATATTTTCTGGATAACCATATTTTGCAGGGACACAAAACAATAATTAGCACACTTAGGCTGGGATAGGTAGAAAAAGATAAATTGATTAATTGATTGAGTGCAGGTCCTATTGACAGAAGGTCCTGCCTGGGTTGGTTTAAATATAATGACTTTCCTCATTTGTAAACACAGTCCAATCATGATCCATTTCAATGTATATTATTTCCTTTTGAGGAGGAGACACTTTTCTTTCATTTTAGTAACTAATAATCTGAAAAAATATATAAACAGAGCATCTGGGTTTTCAACTGTCACCCAAGAGGTTTGGGACCTTGGAAAGAAAGCAGAAAGGCTAAAGTTGCATCAGCAGGTTTGGGAGATGGAAGATGACCGGGAATCATTTATAATAGGACCTGGTTTGAGGAAAACAAATGCTAGTCAACTAGGACTGGTTAAAAAAATAACTCAATTTAAATTAGAAATAAATTTCAAAGAATTACAATTTTCATATGCCTACAAAGCCTAAGGTTAAACATATCAAAAGATGTACCACATCATATGTCATCAGGGTCATTCAAATGAAAATAACCATGAGGTACTACTACATACCTATTAGAATGGCTAAAACCTAAAACTCTGGAAATATTAATATATAGTATAGTTTACGTTTGAACATAGGTTCAGCTTAAAAATAAAAACTGAACTTTTTCCAATTTGCAATATTGCTTCCTTATAAAGTTGTTCATTATTTCTGAGGCCACAACTACATATGATTTTCATAAAAATCCCTTTTTGAAATTAATTTTTATGCCCCCATATGTTCTGATACAGAATGTCTTTGGATACGCTAAGACATCACGAGTGACCATCTGGTTCTATTATGATTTTGTTGCTTCAGAACTATTTTTTATTCTGTTGTCCATCACTTGGAAATATATATACTTATTAATTTATATTAAATAATTTTGAGTGACTAAACATTATATACTCTGTAAAGTTCACTTTAACTATAAATAAAGTACTTTTTAAAATCATCAGTATCAAGCAGAAAAATTTTTTTCCTCTACCTCTTATGTTCTGTAACTGGAGGACAGTGAATTAAACTGACAAATAGAGATTAATGGAAGAAAAAGGTTTATATGCATGTGTACAGAAGTCAACCAAGAAGTAGGTGGCTCGTTAAATAATTTAACTTAGAAGCTTGTATACCTAACTTAGCTGAAAAGGGGAGGGTGCAAGAAAGGTTCTTACAGGAAGAACGTGGATTCCTTTGGGGAAAAATGGGATTTTAGGAGAATAAATGAAACAACACTCTTCTATACATAAATGAGTGGACTTTCCATATTCTTCAGGGTTATAAATCTCTTTAAATAAGGGTTTGTGCAAATTTATCGTTATTCTTTCTATTGGGAGTAGGCTCTTCTTAAAGAGACTATATGGAAGCCTCATTTTCCAGAAGTTGAAGTTTTAGTCCTATAAGGGAAGCTCAAAAAGGGCTTCCTTTTGTATTTGTTGAATCTCAAATTTCTGCAGCTTAAAATAATTTTTATACCAACCCTGGGGTCCTGAGTGGGTCCACACATTAGTATTAGGTGCTATTGGGATATAAAAAAATTAATTGTAGATTCTGATTTTAAAAATATATATAGCCTAAAAATATTTCTTTAATTTCGTAAACACAATGTGTTCTCCTTACTGTATGTCAGATACTGTTTGAATAATAATGTCACTATAATTTAATTATACTAATTTTTTATACATTTAATATATTTTATACAATTAATTATAAATATAATTAATGCAGCTACTTTGGATTTAGTAACATAGCATTTTCCCAGAAAAATCTTACACAGTAGCAACTTCTAGTATCTGTAGTTGACAAATAAGGATACTGGAATATAGAAACGAAGGTAATTTGCTAATGATCACATAACTAGCAAGTGTAGAGTAGCAATCAAAATGTTATGGTTTGAATGCTCCCTCCAAAACTCATGTGGAAATTTAATTGTTAATGTAACTGAATTCAATGGTGGGGCCTTGAAAAGGTGCCCAGGGCAGGCAGATTCATGCCATTATTGCAGGAGTGGGTTAGTTATTACAGTCGTTCAGGTTCTTTTTCCTCACTTTGTCTCAAGTGTTGCCTATTTCTCTCTTAACTTTCAGCATGGAATGCCCCTCAGCAGATGCCAATACTATGCTCTTGGACTTCCCAGTTTCCAGAAGTTTGAGTAAAAATAGCTTATTTTACTTACAAATTACCCAGTCTGTAGTATTCTGTTATAGTAGCAGAAAATGTTGTAAGACACAAACCCAGGAAGTTTGAATTGATAGTTATGTGATACAGTTTAATCAGTTGCGTTAAGCTCTAATGCCTATGATGTTACACAGTGGCAACAGAAAGTATGTGCAAATTTTTAAAATACTACAAACTTAGTAAAATACTAATTATTATGTAGCTATAATCAAAAGTAGCCATTAGGACTGGTTTTAAGTCTCCAAAAAGTTAACAAAAACTGTAGCAGAGTAGTGCTCGGGAAACTTAATTTAAAACAAAATCTTCTCCCAACACAGAAAACCTCTCCAAAAAGGTAATAGAGAAGGAAAAGAGTTTTGTTTGTTTGTTTGTTTGTTTTTTGAGACGGAGTCTCGCTCTGTTGCCGGGGCTGGAGTGCAGTGGCGCGATCTCGGCTCACTGCAAGCTCCGCCTCCCGGGTTCACGCCATTCTCCTGCCTCAGCCTCCCGAGTAGCTGGGACTACAGGCACCTGCCACCTCTCCCAGCTAGCTTTTTTTTGTATTTTTTAGTAGAGACGGGGTTTCACCGTGTTAGCCAGGATGGTCTCGATCTCCTGACCTCGTGATCCGCCCGTCTCGGCCTCCCAAAGTGCTGGGATTACAGGCTTGAGCCACCGCGCCCGGCCGGAAAAGAGTTTTCTTACTGAATAAGCATTAAAGCAGGATATGATGTCCATCACAGGCAATCTGTTAAGAAATTTTTAAGACAGAAAGGAATCTCACCCCCTTATGCAGCCAAGCAGACACAACCCACTATATACATGTTTTTCAGATACATAATAATGTTTTCAGATAAGGGGACTTAACATCTTTTATTAAACATAGTTTGTCTTAACTTTATCATGGTAATTGGAGGGACCCCTGTGTTGGCTTTACCCTGAGAAGAAATAAACTTACTGCAAATTGGAGCAAAATACCCACTGAAGTTAGGCTCTTGTCCCCTCAGAGAAAGTGGGAAATGTAAGCACTATGTCCCTTGATGTTTGCATTTCAGTTCAGAACGATGGATACAAGGTCCTTGTGGAAACATTCCTTAGTTGTGAGACTGGGAAGAGGCTAAAATATTTCAGAACATTGGATACAAGTTCCTTGAGGAAATATTCCTGAATTGTGAAACTGGGAAGAGTCTAACATATTCATTGTAAAATTCACAAATATTTGAGAAGGACAGAGAAAGAAATTCTGAAACAAAAGTTTGGGAAGAAGCATCTGCCCTTATTTTTATGAGGGAGCATTCAGCCTCTTATTCTTAAATTTTTGTCCAGCATTATACTGAAAATATTTCTTTTCTTTTTTTCTTTTTTTTCTTTTTTTTTTTTTTTTTTTTGAGATGGAGTCTCACTCTTTCGCCTAGGCTGTAGCTGGAACGACAGGCGCCCGCCACCACGCCCAGCTAATTTTTGTATTTTTAGCAGAGACAGGGTTTCACCGTGTTAGCCAGGATCGTCTTGATCTCCTGACCTCGTGATCCGCCTGCCTCGGCCTCCCAAAACGCTGGAATTACAGGCAGGAGCCACCACACCCGGCCGAGAGTCTAACATATTCATTATGAAATTCACAAATATTTGAGAAGGACAGAGAAAGAAATTCTGAAACAAAAGTTTGGGAAGAAGCATCTGCCCTTATTTTCATGAGGGAGCATTCAACCTCTTATTCTTAAATTTTTGTCCACCATTATACTGAATAATTTCTAAGGCAACTAATCAATGCCTGTTCTTTTCTTCTAAAAGTCAGTCAATCAGAGGGATAGCCTCATTCTGACAAACATGCCTTGAAGTGTCAATAGAAAAATAACAGTTTCATCTAAGTAACAAAGTTTCTACAGATGATGGCAATCTAATCACACCGCTGATTTCCAATCAATCCTTGTACTCCATACTTCTTAAAAGCTATCCAAGATTAGCTATCTGCTCTGCTGGGAGAGATGGTGTCTGATAAGCAGATCACTCCCTTACTGTAGGAACTGTAAACTCCACTTTGTGATGTTTTCAGTGGTAGTTCTGTCCTCCTTTGACATACAGTGTAGAAAGTAGAAATGATGAGAAACAATCTTTATTTTTATTTTTTTTCAAAGTGACCCAACTGAATCAGCAGATCCAAGATAAATTATTCCCATAGTGGTACTACAGAGCATCAAGATCCAGTGTAAATCATGCAAAGAAAATAGCAATAGTCATATCCTCACAATTCTTAGACACTAACTAGAATGAGAAAGAAAACAAAGAAATAAGAGTATTATAGTTCTTAATATGTATCAGGTATATTGTTATATGTTTCACACTTAATCCTCACTATCCTCTCTGCAACCTTCTATGAAGCTTTCTGTTTTACTTTATGCACACACACATCCACACACAAGCACACACACACAAGTCTTGAGCTATGTGATATTTTGATCAATGATGGATTGCATTATGATGGTGGTCACATAAGATTATAATAGAACTGAAGCTGAAAAATTGCCATCATCTAGTGTGGTGGTGCTGGTATAAACAAACCTATTGCACTGCCAGTCAAGAATAGCACATACATTTATGTATGGTGTGTGGTACATAATACTTGATAATAAACAACTGTGTTACTGGTATATGTATTTACAATACTATACTACTTTTTTTTTTTTTTTTTTTTTTTTTGGTGGAGTTTCGCTCTTGTTGCCAAGGCTGGAGTGCAATGACATGATCTTGGCTCACTGCAGCCTCAGCCTTCTGGGTTCAAGCAACTCTCCTGCCTCAGCCTTGTGAGTAGCTGGGATTGCAGGCGCCCAGAACAACACCCAGCTAATTTTGTGTATTTTTAGTAGACATGGGGTTTCACTATGTTGGACAGACTGGTCTCGAGCTCCCGACCTAGGTGATCCACCCACCTCGGACTCCAAAAGTGCTGGGATTACAGGTGTGAACCACCACGCCGGCCAATACTGTACTTTTAATGGTTATTTTAGAGTATACTTCTTCTACTTGTAAAAAAATATATATTAACTATAAAACATCCTCAGGCAGGTCCATCAGGAGGTATTCCAGAGAAAAGCATTGTTATCATAGATGACAGATCTATGAATATTATTGCTCACGTAGCCCTTCCAGTGGGACAAGATGTGCAGTCAGAAGGCAGTAATATTGATACTCTTGACCCTGTGTAGGTCAAGGCTAATGTGTGAGTTTTTGTCTTCATTTTTAACAAAAATATTTCTAAAAGTTCAAAAAATTTTAAAAGCTTATAAAATAAGGATCTAAAGAAAAAAACATTTTAAATAGTTTTACAGTACGTTTGCGTTTTAAGCAAAGTGTTTATAAGTGTCTTTTTTTTTTTTTAATTAAAATCTTTCAGCTGAACGTGGTGGCTCATGCCTGTAATCCCAGTACTTTGGGAGACCAAGGTGGGTGGATCACCTAAGGTCAGGAGTTTGAGACCAGCCTGACCAACATGGTGAAACCCCGTCTCTACTAAATACAAAAAAATTAGTAGGGCGTGGTGGTGCATGCCTGTAATCCCAGCTACTTGGGAGGCTGAGGCAGGAGAATCACTTGAACTCGAGAAGTGGAGGTTGCAGTGAGTTAAGATTACACCATTGCACTCCAACCTGGGCAACAAGAGTGAAACTCTGTCTCTAAAAACAACAGCAACAACAACTTTCTAAAGCAAGAAACTTATGTAAGCTAAGGTTAATTTATTGTGGAACAAAAATAAAATTTAAATAAAGTTAGTACAGTCTAAGTGTACATAAAGTCTACAAGAGAATACCGTAGTGTCCAAGGCCTTCACATTCACTTAATTAACTCATTTATTGACTCACCTAGAGCAGCTTGTTATTCTGCAAGCTTCATTCATAGTAAGTGCCCTATACAGGTGCAACATTTTTTAATCTTTATACCATATTTTTTACTATACTTTCCCTGTTTTTAGATATACAATACTGAGCATTATGTTATAATTACCTATTGTATTCAGTACAGTAACATGCTGTACAAGTTTGAAGCATAGGAGAAATAGGGCTATACAGCATTGCTTAGGTGTGTAGTAGTCTGTACCACCTAGGTTTGTGTAGATACACTTTGATTTTCACACAACAACAAAATCACCTAATGAAGCATTTCTCCAAAAGTATCCCTGTTTTTTACCTATATAACATTGTATATATATAATATATATGTTATATATATATAAATCATCTATTATCTCACTAGTCAGATACTGAGCCAATATTACATACCAGGTTTGTTTGAGCCAGAGTTCAATACACAACATTGCTTCAACAGTCGTATAAAAATAGCCTGGTAATATTATTGAGGGAGGAAAAAAGGAAAACTTAGTTGGGCAGACAGTGAAGAGTTGCTTTTTGGCAAAACTCCTTTAAACAGAGAAACAACATGAAAAATCAGGCTGCAGGCACAGATAGGGTAATTTGCACCAATCCTCAGTTCACTCAGATAAAGGAACAAGGCCCAACATAGAAATGCCTTCGTCCTCTGTATAACCCATGGGTTTCCAGGAAATAGTCTTTTCTCATTTTGTGGGCATGTACACGGTGGGCTCCTGTGGACTCTGGTGGGCACTTTCTTTTTCTTTTCTGGACATGTTTGGACTGTGAGCGGAGCCACTACGAATCATCACTTCAGCTAATGATTGGTCCCAGGCCAAGGTACAGGCCAGACTTTCACTTCAACTCCTGATTGGTCCCAGGCCAAGGTCCTGGACTAAGTTTTTACTTCAGCTACTGATTGGTCCCATGCCAAGGCCCCAAGCCACGCTGAGTAGGTTTCCTTTAAGACCAGTCAGTATTTCCTTCCCTTCCCAGTCCATAAAAATCCCAGGCCCTGACTTAGAGTGGACAACCTTCTTCCTGGCCTACTGTCCTTGGTGGAGAACTTTCTTCTTTTGTTTATTAAACTTTCACACCAACCTCATTCTTTGTGTCCACCCTCCTTAATTCTCTTGGTCATGAGACAAATAACTGTCAGTGATACCTCACAAAGACAGACTGCTACATCTTGGTGCATTGACAAAATTGTAACATTATTTAACCCTAAACTTGAACTTTATCAATTTTCTGACATAATTGTCAAATAAGAAAAAGATTATTTAAGATTCACTAAGAGAAGTGTTGTAATAAAAGGAAATTAGCAAATCTTTAAAAATATTTAGTTGGTAGATCTTTTTAAGTTTTCTGTGTCCTCAATATGCTACACATTCCAACATGATAAAATATGCAAATGTTTCATCTGATAACTATAAATGCTATATGTAGTAGGTTAAAAGATACCCATGGATCTTCATTTAATGAAATTTATTAGTATATTTTTCTTTCTTTAGACTATTTTTGTTAATAGAAAAGTATAGTAAATGAAGAAATTTTAGAAATTAAAATGTTTTCTTTTAAGTTTTGAAACACTTAAAAATAGCATTATGTGAGTTAATAAATGAATTTTTAATTTTTTTTGCTACTCATTTATTTATCACTATTATTTTTCTTCATGTGAAAAGTTGTTCAGTAATAATTGTTGGTTCATCCTCTAGCCAATTTCCTTTAGTTATTTTATTTTATTTATTTTATTTTCTTATGTTCCTGGGTACATGTGCAGGATATGCAGGTTTGTTACATAGGTAAATGGGTGCCATCGTGGTTTGCTGCACTTATCGACCCATCATCTAGATATTAAGCCCAATACGCATTAGCTCTTTTCCCTAATGCTCTCCCTGCCATACCCTCCCCCAACAGGCCCCCAGTCTATGTTTTTCCCCTTTCTGTGTCCATGTGTTCTCACTGTTCAGGCCCCACTTATTATTAAAAACAGGTTGCATTTGGTTTTCTGTTCCTGTGTTAGTTTGCTGAGGATAATGGCTTTCAGCTTTATCCATATTCCTGCAAAGAAAATGATCTCATCCCTTTTTATGGCTGCACAGTATTCCATCATGTATATGTTCCACATTTTCTTTATTCAGTCTATCATTGATGGGCATTTGGGTTGATTTCATGGCTTTGTTATTGTGAACAGTTTCTCTTTTTAAACTTGTTGTAATTTAGATGTAGCAGATAGCAATGTCTTTAATACTTCTGTTGGTACTTGATATGGTTTGGCTGTGTCCCCATTCAAATCTAAACTTGAATTGTATCTCCCAGAATTTCCATGTGTAGTGGGAGGGACTCGGGAGGGACCCAGGGGGAGGTAATTGAATCATTGGGCTGATCTGTCTCATGCTATTCTAGTGATAGTGAGTAAGTCTCAAAGGATCTTACTGAGTTTATCAGGGATTTCTGCTTTTGCTTCTTCCTCATTTTCTCTTGCTGATGCAACGTAAGAAGTGCCTTTAACCTTCGACCATGATTCTGAGGCCCCCTCAGCTATGTGAAATGGTAGGTCTAGTTAAACCTCTTTTTCTTCCCAATCTCAGATATGTCTTTATCTGGAGTATGAAAGTGGACTAATACAGTAAATTGGTACCAGAAGTAGGGTGTTGATGAAAAGATACCTAAAAATATGGAAGCGACTTTGGAACTGGGTAACAGGCAGAAGTTGGAACACATTGGAGGGCTCAGAAGAACACAGGAAAATGTGGGAAAGTTTGGAACCTCCTAGAGATTTGTTGAATGGTTTTGACAAAAATGCTGATAGTAATATGAATGATTAGGTTCAAGCTGAGGTGGTCTCAGATGAAGATGAGAAACTTGTTGGGAACTGAAGCAAAGGTGACTCTTGTTATGTTTTAACAAAGGGACTAGTGGCATTATGCCCTTGCCCTAGAGATTTGTGGAACTTGAACTTGAGAGGGATGATTTTGGGTATCTGACAGAAGAAATTTCTAAGTAGAAAAGCATTCAAGAGGTGACTTGGGTACTGTTTAAAGCATTCTGTTTTAAAATGGAAGCAGCATAAAGTTTGGAAAATTTGCATCCTGATGATGGAGGAGAAAAGAAAAACCCATTTTTTGAGGAAAAATTCAAGCAGGCTGCAGAAATTTGCATAAAGAGCAAGGAGCCTAATGTTAATCCCCAAGGCCATGGCAAAAATGTCTCTAGGTCATTTCAGAGACCTTCACAGCAGCCCCTTCCATCACAGGCCCAGAGGCCCTGCAGGAAAAAGTGATTTTGTGGGCCCGGTCCAGGGTCCCCATGCTATGTGCAGCCTAGGGACTTGGTGCCCTGTGTCCCAGCTGCTGCAGCTATAAGTGAAAGGGGCCAATGTACAGCTTGGGCTGTGGTTTCAGAGGGTGGAAGCCCCAAGCATTGGCAGCTTCCACGTGGTGTTGAGCCTGCAGGTGCACAGAAGTCAAGAACTGAGGTTTGGGAACCTCTGCCTAGATTTCAGTGGATGTATGGAAACACCTGGATGCCCAGGCAAAAGTTTGCTGCAGGGGCGGGGTCCTTATGGAGAACCTCTGCTAAGGCTGTGCAGAAGGGAAATGTAGGGTAAGAGCTCCCACACAAAGTCCCCACTGGGGCACTGTCTAGTGGAGCTGTGAGAAGAGGGCTACTGTCCTCCATACCCCACAATGGTATATTCAATGACTGCTTGCACACTGCACCTGGAAAAGCCACAGACACCCAACACCAGACCGTGAAAGCAGCCAGGAGGGAGGCTGTACCCTGCAAAGCCATTGGGGCAGAGCTGCCTAAGACAATGGGAACTCACCTCTTGCATCGGTGTGACCTGGATATGAGACCGGGAGTGAAAAGAGATCATTTTGGAGCTTTAAAACTTGACTGTCCTGCTGGATTTTAGACTTGCATGGAGCCTGTAGTCCCTTTGTTTGGGCCAGTATCTCCCATTTGAAACTGCTGTGTTTACCCAATACCTGTAACCACATTGTATCTAGGAAGTAACTAACTTGTTTTTGATTTTACAGACTCATAGGCAGAAGGGACTTGACTTTTCTCAGATGAGACTTTGGCCTATGGACTTTTGGGTTAATGTTGAAATGATTTAAGACTTTGGGGAACTGTTGGGAAAGCATGATTGGTTTTAAAATGTGAGGACATGAGATTTGGAGTGGTCGGGGCAGAATAATATGGTTTGTCTGTGTTCCCATTCAAATCTGTTCTTGAATTGTATCTCCCAGAATTCCCACGTGATGTGGGAGGGACCCAGGGGGAGATAATTGAATCATAGGTTCTGGTCTTTTCCATGCTATTATCATGATAGTGGTCATGAGATCTGATGGGTTTATCAGGGGTTTCCACTTTTGCTTTTTCCTCATTTTCTCTTGCTGCCATGATGTAAGAAGTGCCTTTTGCCTTCTACCATGATTCTGAGGCCTCCCCAGCCATGTGGAACTGCAAGTCCAATTAAACCTCTTTTTCTTCCAAGTCTCAGATATGTCTTTATCAGCAGTGTGAAAATGAACTAATACAGTACTAATGTGAAATAGAAAAACAAATTCCAAAGTGAAAAAAGACACTTTGAATTAAGAGATTCTCAGGAAAACTATGTGGTTCTAAACATGGGTTCAGGCATTTTGATTAATAGCATTTTTTTCTGATATCATATCAATATGCAGACACTAATCAAACAATTAAAAGTTAAATTTGATTTTTCAGCTAATGATATTCCAAGTTATTATATATTGGAGCTAATTTGGCAGCACTGACAACTTGAAGTATTATTTTCTAGGATTTTATTGTTATAAAACACACTCTAATTGATTCATTGAAAAATGTAATGAACCCATTATGAGCCTGATTAACACAATATAAGAGCTAAACATGAAAGTAAACACCAAAAAAGCAATAACACATTTACATGAAAGATGAAAATAATAAGAAAATACCATATGCTACTATGCACAAGTATATCAAAAATATAGAAAAACAGGCTGCTTTTTATCAAAATGTAACATTCAGAATTGTCCTTGGAGATGTAAAATATTTATTTAGATACATTATAATAAAACAAATTGTTAAAAAATTTGAGTGTCTGCCATTAAGTAATACATCAAGGTAAGATATATTCCACATATACTTCTATCTAAAATTTACAAAGAAAATAATTCAAATATTATTAAAAATTTTATGACAAGCTATCAAAAAATAAAGTAGTATGAAGCAAAAATAACAATAATAATGAAACATTGAAATAACTTAAAAACTTGAAGATTCTCTTATTTATGAATATAGAAAAAATTATATATAAAATGCATGAAATAGACTCCCGCAGTACATTAAACTAAAAATTTACTAAGATCAAGTAGGCCTCCTCTTCCCTCCTCTGAGCATAGATGGGTTGTTCAAAATTACGACATTAGAAAATCATAATATTATGGGACCCACTTATCATATATGCAGTCTATTGTTGACTGACTTTCATTATGCAGTTCATGAGTATACAGTCAAAAGGAATCCAAAAGTTAAAAAAAGGAAACATTTTATAAAGAAAGTTTTAATAAACTGAAATTAATTATGTAAAAGAAAAAAATTTTTTATAAATTTACTGCAGCCTAAGTGTACAGTGTTTATAATGTTTACAAGAGTGTACAGTAATATCCTAGGCCATTACATTCACTTACCACTCACTCACTGACTCACACAGAGCAAATTTCAATCCTATAAGCTACATTCATGGCACTTGCCCTGTATAGGTATACCATATTTTATCATTTACATAATATTTTACTGTACATTTTATTGTTTAGATGTTTACATACACAAATTCTGACCATTTTTCTATAATTTCCTACAGTATTGAGTACACTAACATTCTCTAAAGATTTGTAGCTTAGGAGAAATATGCTATTACATATAGTCCCCATGTATGGTATACCAACTAGGTTTGTGTAAGTACACTCTATGATGTATGCACAACAAAATTGCCTAGTGATGCATTTCTCAGAACATATTCATGTCCCTAATTAATGCATGACTACACACACACACACACACACACATAGTATTTCATCAATTTTGTTTAAAGCTGTATGAAATAATACAATAGCCATTTCTAACAACTCTAAGCAAAATAAGAACAGAAGTTAAAGTATTTAATTATAACATGAGTACTAGCACAGATGCAAAGCTTGTCAGCATCATTTAGCATTGTAGTGAAGCTTCTAGTAGATATATAATATTCAAATACATTCTAGATTGAATGTGTCTCAAAATATTATTACTAATAATACATATTTACAATGTAGCAGAGATGCTGGGGTGATTTTTTGATCAATACTAGAATTCAGAACCTTCAAAAATATTTAAAAAATCAAAATCAGATACATTTGAGTATACAAAAAAATTAAAACTGTTGTACATAAAATGTTACCATAATGTTAATAAATAATCTTTGGATTCTGAAGGATATACTTATAATGTTGATAGAAAATGTATCTTATTCATTAAAGAAAGTTGTTAGAGATTTACTAGGAACATTTTATAGAATAGAACAATGAACAAATTATATAAATGAGAATTTTAGAGATGAAAAAACTAAATGGATAAACACATGAAAATGTTATATTTATATTGTTAATATTATACAGTTATTAAAAAGTATGAATTAGAATTTTACCTTTGGAGTGAGGTTAATGTAGATTGATAAAGAGGAGTGACAGAAAACAGAAAAGAAAATAAAGCAAACAAATAAAAAGACTGTTATAAAAGAAAAAGGGCATATATATTATAATTATATTAAGTGTTCTGTAAATTATACATGTATAAATAAATATAAATATTAAAAATTTCAAAGAGGACATTATATCAGCTTTTTTTGTTACAACCTAATAAATCACCAGAAACTTAGTTAAAACATTACATTTATTAACCCACTGTTTCCTTGGATCAGGAATGGTGAAATTGCTTAGCTGAGTCCTCTGCTCAAGGTCTCACAAGGCTGTAATTATGGTGTGTTAGTTAGGCTGTGTTTCTTGTACTTGTGGCCTTCTATTAAGCTCCTTCAGATTAGTGAAAGTATTCAATTTCATTGGGTTGTAGTACTGAGATTCCTATTTTCTTATTGAATGTGAGCTGAGAGGGTTGCTGTCAGCTCTTACAGGTGTTCACAGACCTTTTAGCAACACAGCAGATAGCTTCTTTAAAGCCAGCGGGACAATCTCTCATTCTAGTCTGTTAAGATAGATTCATGCGTCACTATAACTAGTAATGTGGGTTCCCTTTCTGTCTCCACCCAAATCAATATTGATTTGTAATTCCCAATGTCAGGGGAGACATCTGGTGGGAGATGATTGGTTCATGGGGGCCTGTTTACCTCATGCTGTTTTCCTGATAGTGACTGACTTCTCACAAGATCTGATGCTTTTATAAGGCAGTTTTCCCTGCTCTTGCTCACTTTATCTCACCTGATGCCATGTACAATGTGGTTGCTTTCCCTTCTGCCATAACTGTAAGTTTCCTGAGGCCTCCACAGCCATACAGAACTGTGAGTTAATTAAACCTCATTTGTGTATAAATTACCCAGTCTTGGGTAGTATCATAGCAGTGTGAGAATGAAGTAATACAGGAAATCGGTACCACAGAGAGTGGGGTACTGCTATAAGGATACCCAAAAGTGTGGAAGCAACGTGGAACTGGGAAACAGGCAGAAGTTGAAACAGTTTAGAGGGCTGAGAAGACGACAAGAAGATGTGGGGAAGTTGGGAACTTCCTAGAGACTTGTTGACTGGTTTTAATCAAAATGCTAATAGTAATATGGACAATGAAGTCCAGGCTGAGGTGGTCTCAGATGGAGATGGGGAACTTGTTGAACAATCAACTGAGGGTCACTCTTGCTATACTTTATCAAAGAGACTGGCGGCATTTTGCCCCTACCCTAGAAATCTGTGGAACTTTGAACTTCAGAGAAATGATTTGAAATTGGAATTTATATTTTAAAGGGAAGCAGAGCATAAGAGTTTGGAAAATTTGCAGCCTGATGATGCAATAGAAAAGAAAACCCCATTTTCTGGAGAGAAATTCAAGTCTGCTGGAGAAATTTGCATAAGTAACAAGTAGCCAAATGTTAATGACCAAGACAATGGGAAAAATGTCTCCAGGGCATGTCAGAGATCTTGGCAACAGCCTCTGTAATCAGAGGCCCAGTGGCCCAGGAAGGAAAAATGGTTATATGGCCCAGGCCCAGGCGTCCCTGCTCTGTGCAGACTTGGGACCTGGTGCCCTGTGTCCCAGCTACTCCAGCTCCAGTCCTGGCTAAAAGGGGCCAAGGTACAGCTTAGGCCATTGCTTCAGAGGGTGCAAGCCTCAAGCCTTAGTGGCTTCCACATGGCATTGGGTCTGCAGATGCACAGAATTCAAGAATTGAGGTTTGGGAATATCTATCTAGATATCAGAAGATGTATGCAAAGGCCTGAATGACCAGGCAGAAGTCTGCTTCATGGGCAAGTCCCTCATGGGGAACCTCTGCTAGGGCAGTGCAAAGGGTAAATGTGGGATTGTAGCTTCCACACACCGTCCCCACTGGGGCCTAGTGGAGCTGTGAGAAGAGGACCACTGCCCTCCAGACCCCAGAATGGTAGATCCACTGACAGCTTGCACCGTGTACCTGGAAAAGCCACAGACACTCAATACCAGCCATGAAAGCAACCAGGGCAGAAAGCTGTATTCTGCAAAGCTACAAGGGCAGAGCTGTCCAAGGTCATAGTAGCCCACCTTTTGGATCAGTGTTCTCTGGGTGTGAGACATGGAGTCAAAGGAAATTATTTTGGAGCTTTAAGATTTAATGTCTGCCCCACTTGGTTTCAGACTTGTATGGGGCCTGTAGCCCCTTTGTTTTGGCCAATAACTCCTATTTGGAATGGGAACATTTTTCCAATGTCTATACCCTCATTGTATCTTGGAAGTAACTAACTTTCTTTTTATGTTATAAGCTCCTTGGTGGAAAAGACTTGTCTTGTCTTAACTCATTCCAGCATTAACCCAAAATTCCACAGTCCAAAGATTAGACTTCAGGAAACTGAGGGGAAGGCATAAGTGTATTTTGGAATGTGAGGATTTGTGATCTGTGAAGGGCCAGAGGTAGAATAATATGGTTTGGCCCTGTGGACCCTCCCAAAACTCTTCTTGAATTGTAATCTTCATAATCCCCACATGTCAAAGAAGGGACCAGTTGGGAAGTGATTGGATGATGGGGGTGATTTCCCCCATGCTGTTCTCATAATTGTAAGTGAGTTCTCACAAGATCTGATGGTTTTCTAAGACAGTTTTCCCTGCTTTTGTTTGCTCTCTCTCACCTGCCGCCATGTAATATGTGCCTGTTTCCCCTTCTGCCACAATTGTAACTTTCTGAGGTCTCATAGCCCTGTGGAACTGTGAGTCAATTATACCTTCTTTGCTTATAAATTACCCAGTCTCAGGCAGTTTCTTTATAGTAGTGTGTGAACGAACAAATACATCCAGTAAAGGTACTACCTAGGTAACTATTGAAATAAGTATCTTTGCCATGTGGTTTCTCTTCTTTTTCTATATACTAAAAAAATTCAACAAGCAATAACTATACATGTATAATAATAACCATGCAATATATAAAGTTGAAATTTGTGATACCAATAATGTAAACTAGAAGAAAGCAAACTATATTAAACTAAAGTGTTTGTATACTGTTTAATATAAATGGGTATAACTTCAAATTAGTTTACTGTAAATTTAACATGCCAATGGTTATCTTCACCAAGAAAACAACTAAAAAATACAGAGAAAACAAGATGAGGAGGAAATAATAATAAAAAAGACACACTAGAAAGAAACATCAATCAAACATCAAACACACAAAAAAGTGTCATTTGATGAATTGAGGGCAAAAAATATGGAAAACACTTAAAAACCATTACAGAAAAATGCCATAAATCTCTTCCTTTCACCTTACTTTAAATGAAAATTGAATAACTTCAAATATTAGAAGACAGAGACTAGAGGAATTGATAAAAGGGGAAGATCCAATAATATGCTGCCTACAGAGACACATTTTAGAAACAAAGACACAAATATATTGAAAATAAAAAATAGAAAAAATAATATTCTATGTAAAGAGTAACCAAAAGAGACCTGCTAGGAGGTGAAATAAGATGATGGAATATAAGGCTTCACTAACTTTTCCTTCTGCAAGGACACTAAGTTAACAAGTATTTATACATAAAAAACACCTTCATGAGAACCTAAAGGTGACTACTCATGGTACCTGGTTTTACTTTTATATTGCTGAAAGAAGAACTGAAGAAATAAAAAAAAGTCCCTACTCATGAATGCCACCTCTTCTTCACTCTCTGGCAGCAGCGGTGTGGTGTGGAGAGCATCTCTGGGCACTGAGGGAGAGAGAACACAACATATGAGACATTGAACTCAGTGCTGTTCTATTAGAGCAGAAAGAAAAACCAGACCAAATTCAGCTAATGGAGGGAGCATTTAAACCAGCCCTAGCAGATGGGAATTGACAGTTCCAGCAGTCTGAACTTGAATGCCTGAAAACCACACCACCTAGGACTACAGTACTGTTTGTTTGCAAGTAAACTTAAAAAAACAGTTTGGGCCATAAAAATTGCAACCATTCTGTGAGTCCTAGTGCTGTACTAGGCCCAGAGACAGACTGGGGGACATACAACATACTGACACAATAGCTGAATCAACCAAGAGAGTGCTTGAATCACCTTTCCCCTAACCTCAGGCTGTGCAGATCATGGCTCCAAAAGCAACCCCTTTTTTCCAGTTGGAGAGGAGAGGAGAGGGAAGAGTTGGAAAGACTTTGCTTTGCATTTAGGATACCAGCTCAGCCACAGCAAAATTGGGCACTGATTGGATTCATTAGGCCTCTGTTCTAGTCTCTAGCTCGCAGACAACATTTCTAGATACACCCTGGGCCAAAGGGAACCTGCTTCCTTGAAGGAAAAGACCCAGTCCTCGCAGCATTATCTCTCATTAACTGAAGAGCTCTTAGGCTCTGAATAACTCACAGTGATACTCATGTACTATGCTAAAAGTTTTAGGTAAGCCTCTGGTACTTGATGGCTTCAGGTGAGGCTCAGCACATTACCACCAGTGGCAAAACTCTTTCTGCTTGTGGAAAGCAAAGGTAAAAGTAAAAGGGACTTTGTTTTGCCCCTTAGGTACCAGCACAACTACAGGGGGCTAGAGCACCAAGCAAGCTCCTGGGGTTCCAAATTCCATAACCTAATTCTTGGAAAGCATTTCTGGACTTACACTGGATCAGAAGCTCACTAAATGAAGGGTGAGTCCCAAGCCAGGCAGCATTTATGACAATCTGACTTAAGAGACCTTGGGCCCTAAGAAAACCTAAGTGATAATCTGGCAGTACTCCTTATGGCCTGGGGTGACAGTGACTATGGTATGGTTCTCCTCTGCCTTTGGAAAAGAGAGGGAAGAGTGGAAAGGACTTCATGTTGTAGTTGAGTGCCAACTCAGCTACAGTATAATAGAACATCAGGGAGAATTATAAGGTTTTTACTCTAGTCTCTGACTCCCAGCACCTCTGGACCTACCAGGGACCTAGGAAATCCTGCCACCCTAATGAGAGGTACAGAGCCCATTCTGGCTTTGCCACCTGCTAATTGCAGAACCACTGAGCCTTGAGCAAACATAAGCAGTAGCCAGGTAGTGGTTACAGTAGGCCATGGGTGAGACCCAGTGCTGTGCAGGCTTCAGGTCTCACCCAGCACAGTTATAGCAGTGGAGGCTACATGACTGCTTATGTCACTTCAACTGTAGCTTCAGATGGCTCAGAATACAAAGAGAGAGACTCTGTTTTGGAGAAAGTAAGGAAAGAGAACAAGAGTCATGCTCCGGTAATTCAGAGAATTCTTCCCAATCTTGTCCAAGACCATCAAGGTGGTACTTCTATGAGTCTCCAAGAACCACAGCATTACTGGGATTGGAGTTACCCCTAAAGTAGATTCAGCTTAAATTACAGCACTCAAGTCCTTTCAAATATCTGGAAACCATTTCCAAGAAGAATAACTACAAATAAGCCCATACAGTGAATACTACAATAAATACCTAACTCCACAATGCTCAGACACTGAAGAAAAATTTACTAGCATCCATACCGTTCAGAAAAACATGACCTCACCCAATGCACCAAATAAGGCTCCAGGGATCAATCTTGGATATAAGAAAAAAATATGTACAGAATATTGAAAATAGTGGTGTTGAGGAAACTAAGGAAATTCAAAGTAACACAAAGATGGTATTCAGAATCCCATCAGATAAATTTAACAAATAAATCATAATAATTAAAAAGAATGAAGCAGCAATACTTGAGCTATAAGATGCAATGGCATACAGAAGGATGCATGAGTCCTTTAATAGCAGAATTGATCAAGCAGAAGAAAGAATTAGAAAGCTTGAAAGCAAGCCATTTAAAAATACATAGTAAAAGGAGACAAAAGCAAAAAGAATAAAAAGCAATGAAGTACACCTACAAGATCTAGAAAACAACCACAAAATGGCAAATCTAAAAGTTACTGTCCTTAAAAGGGAGGTAGTGATAAACATAGGGGTAGAAAGCTTATTCAAAGGGATAATAACACAAAACTTGCCAAATCTAGAAAAAGATGTTAATATCAAAGTGTAAGAAGGTTATAGAACACCAAGCAGAATTAATCAAAAGAAGAGTACCTCAAAACTGTTAATTAAATTCCTAAATGTTAAGGATAAGGAAAGAGTTCTAAATGCACCAAAAAGTAAAAAATAAACAAATAGCATACAATGGAGCTCCAGTAAGTTGGGCAGTAGACTTTTCAGTGGAAACTTTACAAGCCTGGAGAGAAAGCCACAACATATTTAAAGTGGTGAAGGAATAAAAATCTGTTACTGTAGAATAGTATATCTGGTGAAAATGTTTTTTAAACATGAATGAGAAATACTTTCCTCGACAAAGAAAAGCTGAGGGATTTTATTAATACCAGATCGGTATTACAAGAAATTCTAAAGGGAGTACTTCAATCCGAAAACCAGAATATTAATGAGCAATAAGTAATTACCTGAAGGTACATAACTCCCTGGTAATAGCAACTACAAAATATACAGAACATTATAACACTGGAACTGTAGTGTATAAACATGTCTTATCCTAAGTAGAAAGACTAAAGAATAAACCAATAAAAAATAAAATAACTACAACTTTTCAAGGCACAGTCAATACAATAAGATATAAATAGAAACAACAAAAAGTTAAAAAGCAGGGGGACAAAGTTAAGGTATAGAGTTTTTATAGTTTCTTTTTAGATTGATTTTTTTATGCAAAAAGTGTTGTTATCAGGTAAAAATAGTGGGATGTAGGGTAGTGTTTGTAAGCCACATGGTAACTTTAAACGAAAAAAATATATAATAGATACATAAAAAATAAAAAGCAATAAGCCAACTCATATCACCAGAAAAATCATCTGTACTAGAGGAAGACAGAAAGAATAAAAAGTAGGAAGAGAAGACCACAAAACAATCAGAAAACAAAGAAGAAAATGGAAAGAGTAAGTCCATACTTATCAATCATAACATGAAATGTAAATGAACTAAACTCTCCAATAAAATTCACAGACTGGCTAAATAGATAAAAGAACAAGAATCATTGATTTGCTGTCTAAAAGGAACACACTTTGGGCCAGGTGTGGTGGCTCAAGCCTGTAATCCCAGCACTTTGGGAGGCCGAAGTGGGTGGATCACGAGGTGAGGAGATCAAGACCATCCTGGCTAACACGGTGAAACCCTATCTCTACTAAAAATACAAAAAAAAAAAAAAAAAAAATTAGCCAGGTGTGGTGACAGGTGCCTGTAGTTCCAGCTACTCGGGAGGCTGAGGCAGGAGAATGGCATGAACCCAGGAGGCGGAAGTTGCAGTGAGCCGAGATCGCACCACTGCACTCCAGCTTGGGTGACAGAGTGAGATTCCATCTCAAGGAAAAAAAAAAAAAAAGAAACACACTTTGACTATAAAGACTTAGGTAGACTGCAAATAAAGGGATGAAAAAAGATATTTCATGCCAATGGAAACAAACAAAAAAACAGGAGTTGCTATACTTATCTCAGTCAAGCTATATTGCAAGACAAAAACTATGAGACCAAGATGGTCATCGTCTAATGATACAAGGGTCAATGAAGCAAGAGAATATAGCAATTTTACATACATATGCATTCAACACTGGATTCTCAAATATATAAAGCAAATATTATTAGAGCTAAAGGGAGTGATAGGCTCCAACACAAAAATAGCTAAATATTTCAACACCATATTTTCATCACTGGACAGATCTTTCATAAAGAAAACCAAAAAAGAATAATAAGACTTCATCTTCACTATCAACCAAATGAATATAATAGATATTTACAGAAAATTTTATGCAATAGCTGTGGAATACACTTTATTTTCCTCAACACATGGATCATTCTCATGGGTAGACCACAAGTAAAAAACAAGTCCTAAAACAGTAAAAGCATTGAAATAATATTGGGCATACTCTCTGACCACAATGGAATAAAACTACTAATTTTAAACGAGAGGAATTTTGGAAACCATAGAAATACATAAAAATCAAAAGTATGTTACTGAATGACAGGTAGAAAAAAAAAGAAATTAAGAAGAAAATTGAACAAATTCTAGAAACAACAATTATAACAACATACCAAAACCTATGGAATACAACAAAGCCAGTAGTATTAAGAAGGAAGTTTATTGTTGTAAGTGCCTTCATTAAACAAGAGGAAAACCTTCAAATGAACTATCCAAAAATACATCTTAAAAAATTATAAAAGCAAGAGGAAACCAAACCCAAAAATACTAGAAGAAAAAAATAATAAATAACAGCAGAAAAATGAAATTGAAACAAAAATACGAGAGACCAATAAAAAATAGTTGATTTTTTGAAAAGTTAAAAAAAAAATGGCAAACCTTTAGACAGACTAACAACAACAACAGCAAAACAACAGAAAGGAACTAATAAAATCAGAAATAAAAAAGAAGACGTTATAACTGATACAGCAGAAATTCAAAGGCTTATTAGTGGCTACTATGAGCAACTATATTTCAATAAATTGGAAAATCTAAAAGAAATGAATAAATTCCTAACTAAATACAACCTATCAAGGATGAACAATGAAAAAATCTAAAACTTGACAAAACTGATGTCAAGTAATGAGATTAAAGCCCTATTAAAATGCCTCCCAGTAGCAGAAAGCCCAAGACCTGATGGCTTCAATGCTGAATTCTACCAAACATTTAAAGAAGCACTAATACCAACCCTACTAAGGCTATTCTGAGAAATAGATGAGGAGGGAATATTTCCAAACTTATTATTTGATGCCAGTATTACCCTGATAAAAACCAGATGAAGACACTTAACAACAACAAAATGCTAAAGGCCAAAATCTCTGATTAATATTTATGCAAAAATTTTAAATGAAATACTATCTAAACAAATTAAACAGTATATCAGAAATATCATTCATGATGGTCAAGTGTAATTTATGCCTGGAATGTAAGAATGGTTGAAAATATGAAATCAATCAATTTGATACATTATATAAACAGAATATAGGATAATAGCCATAAGACCATTTCAATTGATGCTAACAAAGCATTTGATACTATCCAACATTCTTTCATGATAAAAACATTAAAAACCTGGGGATAGAAAGAACAATCCTCAACATAATAAAAGCCTTATATAAGAAATCCACAGCTAGAATTATACTTGATGACAAAAACTGAAAGCTTTTCCTTTAAGATTTGGAACATCACAAGGTTTCCCAATGTCACCACTGTTATTCAACATAGCATTGGAAGTTCTAGTTAGAGTAATCAAACAAGAGAACAATGTTAAGGGCATGCCATTAGAAAAGTAAAAAGTCAAATTACCCTTGGTTGCAGATGATATAATCTTATATTTGGAAAAGCCTGAAGACTCAACAAGAAAACACTGCAAATTCAGTAAAGTTGCAGAATACAAAAGCAATATACAAAAGTCAGGAGCACTTTTATATGCCAACAGTGAACAGTATGAAAAAGAAGTAAAAAAAAAAGTAACCCCACTTACAATAGCCACACATTATATTAACTATTTAGGAATTACCCAAAAAAGTGGAAAAAAAATCTCTGTAATGAAAACTGTGAAACACTAGTAAAAAAAAATTGAAGAGGACACCAAAAAGCAGAAAAATATTGTCCGTTCATTGGAAAAACTAATATTGTTAAAATGTTAGCACTGCCCACGGCTATCTACAGATTCAATTCAATTCCTGCTAAAATACCTATTATATGCTTCACAGAAATACAAAAAAAAAAAAAACTAAAATAGAACCACAAACCACTGAGAATAGACAATGCTATCCTAAGGAAAAAGAACAAAACTGGAGGTATTATATTGCCTTATTTAAAATTATACTATGGAACTATACTAAGAAAAACAGCATGCTATTTTCATTAAAAAAAAAAAAAAAAAAACCCAGAAACATAGACCAATGTAACTGAACAGAAAACCCAGAAATAAATCCATACACCTACAGTGCACTTGTTTTTGACAAAAGTGCCAAGAATATACACTGGGAAAAGGACAGTCTCTTTAGTAAATAGTGTTGGGAAAACTGGATATCCATATGCAGAAGACTGAAACTCAATCCCTATCTATCTCCATATAGAAAAATCGAATCAAAATGGATTAAATATTTAAATCTAAGACCCCAAACAATGAAACCACTACAAGAAAACATGAGGGAAAATCTCCAAGACACTGGTATGGGCAAAAGTTTCTTGAGCAATACCCCATAAATACAGGCAACCAAACAAAAATAGACAATTGGTATCACATCGAGTGAAAAGCTTCCACATAGTAAAGGATACAATCAACAAAGTGAGGAGACAATCCACAGAATGGGAGAAAATATTGATAAACTACCATCTAATAACGAATAAGTATCCAGAATATATAAGGAGCTCCAACAACTCTATAGGAAACAATTGAATAATGTGATCAAATATGGGCAAAATATTTCAATGGACATTTCTTAAAAGAAGACATACAAATGACAAACAGGCATATGAAAAGGGGAGCAACATCATTGATTATCAGAGAGATGCAAATCAAAACTAAAATAAAATATTTTCTTACCCCAGTTAAAATGGTTTATATCTAAAAATCAGGCAATAACAAATGCTGATGAGGAAGTGGAGAAAAAAAAAAAATCCCTTCTACACCGTTGGTGGGAAGGTAAATTAATACAACTACTATGGAGAAAAGTTTGGAGGTTACTCAAAGAACTAAAAATTGTGCTAGTATATAATCCAGCAATCTCATGGCTGTACTCCCAAACAAGAAAATCAGTATATCAAAGAGATATCTGCACTTCTATGTTTGTTGCAAGACTGCTTACAATAGCGAAGATTTGCAAGTAATGTATGTGTTCATCAAAATAAAGCAAGGTGAATGGATAAATAAAATATGGTAAAGATTCACAATAGAGTACTATTTAATTACAAATAAGAATGAGATTCAGTCATTTGCAACAATATAAATGGAACTGGAGATCATAATGTTAAATGAAATAAGAGTGGAAGTATTTTGGAGAATTAACTACAAATTTAATATCTCTTGTAAATATAGTGCTATTCACTTTATCTATTTCTTCTGATTTGCCTTGTTAGTTTGTGTCTTTCAAATAATCTGCCTATTTCATGTAAGTTGTCATTTTTGGCAGAAATGTGTTCATCATATTATCTTATATTTTTAATATTTTTATTTTCTTGCTATCTTCTCACTCCCTGATATTGGTAAGTTATATCATATGCATTTTTTCTCTGATCAGTCTTGCTATAATTTGATCAGATTTATTGATCTTAAAAATAGCTTTTGGTTTCATTGATTTTCTATACCATTTTTTCCTGTTTTCTATTTTATTGGTTACCATAATGATCCACATTATTTCATTTCTTCTATTTACTATGCGTTTAATTTGTACTCTCTCTACTAGTTTAAGGTTGAAGCTTCACATATTTATAATTTTTGAATTTTAATATTTCAGATGAGTGGAGTACACATTTAAAATCCCATCACTGACAAATGTTTCCACTACAATTATGTTCTCTACTTGCGCAGGTATTTTACTTAACATTACAGAATCCCTCATATTCTGTCTAAATTTTTCTCGCAACATTCCTGTTTGGGGTAGTTTAGTCAATTAAACCAATTTGATAATTCAAATTTGGCAGGTAACTTTTTTCTACTTCAGAAATTTCATGAGATTTTAAAAATTCTTGGCATTTGAGAGATATGGCATATTATCACCTCTATATGACTGTGCTTTCCTTAGGAAAAAACTGTATTTTTGCCAGAATACTTTTGAAAATGGTATAGTCTTTGAATATGAAAAGTTATATCAATATATATTTAATAGAAAATTATTTTTACAGTAGACTTCAGCAAAAATATTGTGTCTCATAGTAGAGCTGTTTGAATAAATTTGTATTTAATTTTGAAGACTAAATGTTGCCAGTTTTGGTTAATGTGTAAACTTCATGAACCCTCTTTTTAAATTATGTTTCCATTCCCTTCATTTCTACTTTCATATTGCTAGGAACTCACAATCTGAAATTGGCTATTTCAGTTTGGCACCTTTCTCTTGCTATTTCAATTTGGTACCTTACTTCAATTAAGAAAAACAATTTGCTATATTTTAAGCACAATTGTGAATTTCATGTATTTCAAGGAGGATGTGCAATCCTAATTGCAAATTTGACAGGCATTTTCCATAAGTGTTTTCACTGTTATGATTTTTGGAATGCCTTTTTCATTACCGAATTTATTCTGTGTAGTATCAAACACTAATTTATGTATATTCCAGGGAACAGTCAGTTTTATTTCAGAGTACAGTTTGATGCTGTTTGTCAATTATATGCCTCATCATTCTGTCACTTTTGACAGCTCAAAGGAGTGAAATCAAAAGCTTTGTATTTTCATTAGCTCTTGAATTGGGTAGGAATAATTTTCTCTTGAACATAGTTCTTTTTAGGAACCTCTTTTAATGAATAGAAAAAATGATTAATTCATTTTAATTAGATAAGTGTTTAGTTCTATATATAAACTAGGTAAGCTTGACAGAAGAATGTACTGGATGCCTTTTAAATCTTTTATTGCCTAATTACTCTGTTTAGGACTTCCAGTACTATAATGAATACAAGTGTTGAAAGTGAATATTCTTGTCTTAGTCTTTACCTTACAGGAAAAGGTTTCACTTATTTATCATTATATATGATGTTAGCCATATGTTTTTCATATATGATTTTTATTATGTTGAGGTAATTACTTCCTTTTATTTTGAATTTGTTTAAATAGCTTACCATGCAAAGTGTAGAATTATGTCAAATGATTTTTCTGCATCAATTTAGATAATTATGGGTTTTTTCTCTTTTACTCTGTTAATATGGTGTTATTACAGTGAATGAGTTTTGAATATTGAGCCTTCCTTGCATTCCGGAAATAAATTCCACTTGGCCTTGATGTTTAATTCTTTTAATATGCTGATAATTCATTTAGCAAGTGCTTTAGTCATGATTTTACACTAATACTCATAAGGGGATGGGTCTGTAGTTTTCTTTTCTTCTAGTGTTTTTGTCTGGCTTTGTTATCTGGGTAATGTTGGCCTAATAGAATGAGTTAGAAAGTTTTTCTTTTCTTACTTTTTTTGGAAGAGTTTGAGAATTTCCATTAAACATTTTGTAAAAGTTTGTTAAAATTTATCAATGAAACCATTTTGTTTTTAACTTTCCACTGTGGGAATTTTTTATTGTTAGTTCACTTTATATATAATAACTCCTGATGTTGTCCTTATTAATTACAGTTCTATTCAAAATTTCAATTTCTTTATAACAGATTCTTGATATGTTGTATGTTGTATGTTTCTATGAATTCATCTATTTCATTTAGATTATCTAGTTCACTGGTGTACAGTTGTTCATAGTACACTCTTATAATCCTTTTTATTTCTGTCAAAAGGTAGCTGTGTCCTATTTCATTTTTTGTTTCGGTTGAGCCTTGTCTCTTTTTTTCTTAATCAATTCTGCTAGAAATTTGTAAATTCTGCTCATTTTTTGAAGAATTAGCTCTTCATTTCATTGATTTTCTTTACTGATTTTGTATTCTCTATGCTATTTACCACTACTCTAATCTTTTTCATTTCCTTCTGTGGACTTTAAGGTTACTTTTTTCATTCTACATTCTTAAGGTATAGAATTAGATTTTTAATTTGAGGACTTTTTTGCCTTTTATTGTAATTGTTTGGAGTTATTAATTTTCTGTTTTGCTTTGCTTTTGCTAAATCCCATGGGTTTCAATATGTTATGTTTTCATGGTCTTTTGTCTCAAGATATTTCCAATTTCTCTTATTTGTATTAATTCATTGGTTATTTAACAGTGTATTGTTTAGTTTCTATATATTTGGGTATTTTACAGTTTTCCATCTGCTATTGATTTATTGTTTTGTTCCACTGTCATATGTTGTATGATTTCAGTCTTTTTAATTTATCAAGACTAGTTTGTGTACTAACATGTTCTGTGTTTATTTCAGAAAAAAAATTATTCTGCTGTTGTTATGTGGAGTATTCTATATATGTACATTAGTCTACAGCGTTGTTCTAACTCTGTTTTATTTTATTTTTAAGCCAAATTCCTAAAATCATTCAAAAACACTTGCATTTTATAATTGTCAAAATATGCATTTATGTAATAAAGTATACAACGAATTTAGAAATAAAAAGTCTCACACTATATTCCAAGTACCAAAATAAGAAGAAATTTGCAAATTAAGAAATTATCAATGTTGCTCAGAAACATGCCTTACTTTTACTCTGAAATTCACTTTAACTGCTTGACATATAATTTAATACTTAAAAATTGTAGAGCTAAGTTGTTTAATAGTATTTCTAGAATGTTACTTTTCTGGGTGGATATGTTTCATGTAACAGTTTTCAATTGATGATGAGAATTCATTTGATAATTTTAGTCATAATTTATGATTCACTGATTAATGGATTAATAACTTATTCAGTAATTTAGATGCCATAAGAACCATTGAAAGGAATAATCTGATAGTTGCTCATTGTACAATCCTGCCCATTAGTAATACTAAGCCAAGAATCTGATAGCTATCCCACTCTGTTGAATTACATGTTTCCATCTGTGCAATTTTGGTCAACAACAAAAAGTCCATACACAATGTCATGCCTTTTCCTTTCCATTGTTTTTTTTTTTTTTTTTTTTTTTTTAAACAAGCAGCTCCATGATTTGAGAGGTTGGTTAGTACAATACAGAGAACATAGGGAGAACGTGTAAGATGGCATTTAATACCAATGCCAATACTTATTTCATTATGTTTATAACTAAGGATATTATTTATGCTTGTGTTGTTTTTCTTTAGAACATAAATCAAAGCCATTAACTTGAACTTGAGGTATATACACATTACACACACAACCCTAAGTAAAATACTTTTCATAAGCAACATTACATTTTAAAATATTGGAAACTGAATATCTGTGTTGATTTGTATTTTGACTTAATGGAACAAGAAGAAAACAACATTCAACTACTGATAACAAAGCTCTTAAAATTCAAAATGTCTTCCTCGCCCTTTGTACTTACCACAGGCTCCACAACGTCCTGAGAAGATTCATTATGAGAAAAATGTCAGTCACAGCTTTAATTACTTTCTTTGGAAAAAACTAATGAGAAAGCACATTGGAAGGTGAGACTTCATTTTTGTTTTCAAATAAGTGTTCCTAATTTTTCTTCTTACAGCAAATGTTTAAATCAGTTCATTATAATATATCTAAACCTTTAACTTTTGCAGCTTTCAGGTAAAGTCCAGCACTTTATTTATACAAAGTCCATGAGAAGAGGTCAGTAGAGATCATCTAATCTTAAGTCGTGACATCATCTATTCATGTCCTTGCCACAATCCCTCGCCAGTTAGAGCACAGCATGCCTAGATATGCCACTGGTGATCTTTAATAGAGGTTAGCTTCAAAAACTGAGAGAATTATCCTACAGTCATGCATTCTTTAACATCTTGTTCATTAGCAAAAGTCAGCAATCCAGCTTTTCTTAGGCCCTCATGTGCTAACATTTTGTAGAGTTCTTCTCTAGTTACAGAAATCCTCTCTCTGTCTGTACTGTCCACAGCAACTATTACAAAAATTGGTAAAGGATGGTAGTTTTCTCTGAATTACCCAGCCCAACAATGAGAACTTTGTGCTCCTGATTGAACAGTCTCCATATTCTGGTGAAGAGAATTCCCATTCTCGGGCAGCGGATCCCCCTCCAGACAACCGGGCCGCCTGGCCTACCCTGGCTCAGGCTGAGCGGCGAAGAGAGAGACGCGCTGGAGCCTCCGCCTCTGCTGCTGCTCTCGCACTGGCGGCGGGACGGCTTGCAGGGAACCGGAAGGAGGCCAAAGCCCAGGCCGCCCTGCCACGCGCGAGGCCCCGCCGCTTCCGCCGCGGCACTGGCCTGGCTCGCGGACATCGCTGCCGCGTTGTCTGGGCCGAGCCTCGCGGGTCACCCTCCTTCCCCAGCTCCTCTCTCTCTTTTCTTATTAAACTTCTGTTTGGTTGTTCTATTCATTATTGAAAGTGGAGTACTGAGGTCTCGTATTATTATAGAACTGTCTACTTCTCATTCTAATTCTGTCAATGGTTGCTTCATGTATTTAGGGTTAAATTTTTGGTTCATACATGTTTATAATTATTAAATCTTTTTAGCGAACTATTTTATCATTATGTTATGTCTTTCTTTGTCTCTTGTTACAGCTTTTAATGTAAATCCCGTTTTGTCTGATATTACTGTAGCCACCTCTCCTCTCATTTGGTTAGTATTTTCATAGAATATCTTTTTCCATCCTGTTGTTTTCAAACTATGAGTGTGATTATATATAAAGCGAGCTTCTTGTAGACAGCATATAGTTCAATCTTTTTGTTTTGTTTTTATCCTTTCGGTTTATCTATTTTTTTTTATTTGGGGAATTTAGTCCATTTATATATAAAGTAATTATTGATAGGAAAGTACTTCTGCCATTTTGTTTTCTGTATGCCTTATATTTATTTCTTCCTCATTTTTTTCCATTACTGCCTTTATGTTTGATTTTTTGTAATGACACATTATGATTACCTTCTCACTTAAAAAATATTCTATATTGGGCCGGGTGCGGTGACTCACACCTGTAATCCCAGCACTTTGGGAGGCCGAGGTGGGTGGATCACGAGGTCAGGAGATTGAGACCATCCTGTCTAACACGGTGAAACCCCGTCTCTACTAAAAATTAGCCGGGGGTGGTGGCGGGCGCCTGTAGTCACAGCTACTCGGGAGGCTGAAGCAGGAGAATAGCGTGAACCCAAGAGGTGGAGTTTGCAGTGGGCCCAGATCGCTTCACTGCACTCCAGCCTGGGCGACAGAGCGAGACTCCGTCTCAAAACAAAAACAAAAACAAAAAACAAGCAAACAAAAATGCTATATTGGTTGGACACGGTAGCTCATGCCTGTAATCCCAGCACTTTGGGAAGCCGAGGCAGGCAGATCATGAGGTCAGGAGATGGAGACCATCCTGGTTAACACGCTGACACCCCGTCTCTACTAAAAATACAAAAAAAGAAAAGAAAAAAAAAAATTAGCCAGGCGTGGTAGCAGGCGCCTGTGGTCCCAGCTACTTGGGAGGCTGAGGCAGGAGAGTGGCGTGAACCCAGGAGGAGGAGCTTGCAGTGAGCTGAGATGGCGCCACTGCACTCCAGCCTGGGTGACAGAGTGAGATTCCGTCTCAAAAAAAAAAAAAAAAAAAAAAACCAACAACAACTATATATATTTTTTGTGGTTACCATAAGGATTACATATAACATGTTATAGTTATAATGGCCCATTTTAAATTGATATCAACTTTACTTCAAATGCATTTGAGAACTCTAATCCTTTGGGGTTTTTTTTGTTGTTGTTGTTATCGATTCATTGTATTTATGTTAAATCAATTTTTATGTTACTGATGTCACAAATTACATCTTTGTACACTGGGTACTCATTAACATAGATATATAATCATTTTTGTACTTTTGTCTTTAAAATTGTGTAGAGGAATAAAAAGTGGAGTTATAAATAATTACACGATACTTATTTTTATATTTTTCTATGTATTTACCTCTACTGGAGAACTCTTTTTTTTTTTTTAATGCCTTTGGGTTACTGTCTAGTGTTTCTTATTTGATATGTAATCTGGTAGAATTAGAGTCGTTATAGGAATGGACACCAGAGTGCTTTCTCTTTTTCTCTTTCTGTCCCTCCCTGCCTTATTTCCTCTCCCCTTTTTTGCACTAAGAAAAGCCATGTGAACACACAGCAAGAAGGCGACGATCTGCAACAAAAGCGGGGAACCTTCACCAGACACCAACCCTGCTGGTACCTTAATCTGGGACTCCTCAGCCTCCGTAAAATGAGAAAACCAGTTTCTGTTTTCTAAGCCACACAGTCTGTGGTATTTTGTTACAACAGCCCAAGAAAATGATCTCAGACATAAAGTTTCTTACTATTTTAAAGACAGCTTTTAGAGCCAAGGAGCATTTGCTTGATTGCTATAGTTCTTTCATAGCTTATCAGGGCACTTACAAAGATATTTTATGCACCTCTAGTTCTTTATTTAATATTTCTGCAAGGAATGAATGTCTGGGGTTTCCTAGATTACTTTCTGGCTAAATTTTGATATAAAGTGTTGCCAGACACATTAAAAAAATTAAAGTGGTTATCCCTTTCTCTCTTGTTCGTGGTTATTTTTTATGTTGTATTGGTAATTTCTCTTTTTAAAAATACTCAGGAGAGTTTACTTTCACAGCTATGTTGGAGTAGGGTATTCTTTATAAGAAGATGTGTTATTGTTAACTTTTTTTATTTTGAACAACATAGTGCCTATTTCAAGGAGGATATATACTACAATTAAATCCTTGTAGTATTCGAGTTGAGTCACCAGATGTTATTTTAGATTTGATTTTTGTCTCTCTAGTTCAAACACATATATAGTCATATTCAAACATATTTTTGTTAAGAATATATTTTGAATTAGCAGCATCATCCCACTTCACCCCTAAACAGTTCAAGTTTTGTCTACTTCTAGTAGACATTTTTAATAAACGTTTTTCTGCATAACCTCAATATTATTATACATTTGAAAATTAAAAATAATTGCATGTTATGCAAATACTCTGATTCATGAATATATGCAAATTTATACACGTTAATCTCAAAAGAGATTGCAGCTTTTTAATGTTTGTTACATTATAATTCTATAAAATTTTACCCATTTTATTTGTTTGTGTCTTTTTAGTTTCTGTTGAAGTAGAATGATTTCTTTTTCTTGTGTGTGTGGTGTGTGTGTGTTTAGTGTGTGTGTGTGTCTGTTTCATTGAAATAATTTTTGCTATAACCAGGCTTTTTTAATTTATAGAAACTGCATATACTGGACTGACATAAATATTTACTTTTTTTTTGTCGTTTTTTGAGACGGAGTTTCACGTTTGTCACCCAGGCTGGAGTGCAATGGCACTATCTTAGCTCAGGTTTCACTCTGTCTCCTGGGTTCAAGCAATTCTCCTGCCTCGGCCTCCCAAGTAGCTGGGATTACAGGTACCCGCCACCACAGCCAGCTAATTTTTGTATTTTTAGTAGATACAGGGTTTCACCATGTTGGCCAGGTTGGTCTCAAACTCCTGACCTCAGGTGATCCACCTGCCTCTGCCTCCCAAAGTGCTGGGATTACAGGTGTGAACCATGGCACCCGGCCAAATATTTACTTCTAAGGGTGCTTATGATTCATATTTGGGGTCAAATATATTACGTACATCATGTATCAGTACCCCTCTTGCAACACAGCAGGAGGCACATAATGTCAGATCTCCTACTATAAGAATATTAACGAGACTAACCAGATGCCTTGTTATGCGGGTACCTTTTCTTCTTTGAACTTTTGAACCATGAATAATTTCAAGTGTATTGTTAAAGTGTATTGTTTAATTTTTAGGTATTTGAAATTTATACTTCTGTAGAGGAAAAGTTGAATATTAAATTTGAACTCAATTGAACATGGCCACAAACAATGGTCACCAAGTCCTGGAACAGGTTGTGTGAGCCCTTTGAGGCGTTCATCCAGCACCGTTTCAGAGAAATCTCTATTTCAATCTGTTCCTGTATGTTAGTTATTGAAAAACAACAGACAATCTCAAAAACAAGTTAACTTTTTTGTGTTCCTTATGCCCAGTCGTGAAGGGCCCTTGTGACTGGGCCTCACGCCAAACAACTCATGACACAAAGAGGAGCTAGGGTCCCAGACTGCACCAAAGCTTCGTGAGACCTCTCCTCATCTGTGCAAGGACAGGTGACCAACTCTGGAGCCCGGGCTGTTGCTTCCCAGTATAGTGATGAATCCTCCACAGTCTGGTGAGTGGAGAGGCTGACTCTGGAGCCCAGGCTGTTCCTTCTCGGTCTGGTGATGAATCTTCAATCATGTGGTGAGTGTAAAAAAAAAAATATATATATATATATGTGTGTGTGTGTGTGTGTATATATATGTGTATATATATATATAATTTTTCCCTTCTCCCCTTCTCATTGCAGTTTGCTTATTATATGATTTGTGTATTATATGATTTGCTTATTGTATCTGTATTGCCATATACTTGGGATAAAGACTGCTTACCCTTAAAAGTATTATGTGTGTCTTTTCCTTTCCTCTTGCTCATTTCCTGTACAGAACAACTTCTTAGAAATATTATTGTCATCGATTTCTAATTCAATACAATTATTGCAAGAGAACATAGTCAATACGATTACAGTTATTTTAAAATGTACTAAAACTTGTTTAAGGCCTAGCTTATGATCCATTTTTGGTGTACTTGCCATATGCACTTAATAGAAGTTTATTCTTCAGTTGTTGAGTGCAGCCTTACTATGAATGCAGGTAAAATTTCCCTGCATACTCATGGAATTATATACTTCTATCTTTATTTCTGTTAAGTGTTGCTTTATGTATTTGGAATGCCATTTATAATGCACATGCATATTTACAATTGCTACATCTCACTGATAAATTTTCATATTTGCCATAAAATCATGAAATGTCTCTGTTTATGTTAATACTCCTACACTTCAAGTTTAACTTATCTGATTATAATATAGTGACTCCAGTCTTTTTGTTCTTACTTAAGATGCTATTTTTTATATATATCCATCTATTTTTCTTCAACCTATCACAACATAAAGTTGGCTGCAGCTTTTTAATGAGTTTTATTCATCTCAACTTTTATATTGGAGGATTTATTCCATTAATATTTAAATGTCATTATTGATATTGATATGTTTGGATTCACATTTACAATTACTCATTTGTTTTCAACTTGGTCCCTTTGTTTTTGTCTATTTCTGCTTATTTTCCTCTTTATGACTGAATTAAATATTTTTTCAAATACTCTTTCATCTGTTTTTCATGCCTAAATATTTGCATTTTTTAGCTTTTTCTCCGGCCTTTGTAATACTTATTGTTAATTTCCAATGTCTATATGGGGTTATCACAGTTTTTCTTCACATAAAATATAAGACCTTTCCACATTATTTTATTTGCTATTATTTAGCTTATCTTTACAGTAGTCATCTGTTTATATATGCATATTTATTGACTCATACACATATATGCACACATATATACCTATTTATAAATTCATATGAATGTATAAATTGAAAGCAAGAAGTTATATATAATACATATATAGTATTAGATGTATAATACTCAAATATAATATCTTGTCTTCAATTTATATGTACAATGAATCTAATTAATACATCCAATAGATTGATATATGTTATATAAATGTATATATAATATGTATATATTCTTAAAAAGCTGGTTTTATTTTTTTTCTATAGAAGTGAGTTTCCATGTTGTATCATTTTTCCTCAGCTTGGTGTACTTCCTTTTTTCTGTATTTTTTTTAATGGGAAAATGTAGAGTCCTCCAACTTTATTATTTTTCAAGGCTGTTTTGGCTATTCATGTTCTCTTGAAATTCTGTATTAGTTGTAAGGTGAGCTTGTCATTTCTTCAAAAAAGGCAGTTGAAACTTTGATAGCTATTGCATGGAATCTCTACATCAATGTGTGCTGTATTGCTATCTTAACAATATTGTTTTTCAATGCATGAATATGAGATATCTTTTCACTTATTTATCTACTCCTTAATTTCTCTCAACCTTGTTCTACAGTTTTAAGTATACAAGAGTTGTATCTCCTTAGCTAAATTTATTTCTAAGTGTTTTATTCTCTTTGATGTTATTGCAAATACAATTGTTTTCTTAATTTCACTTTAAGACTGCTAATGCATAAAAATACAGCTGATTTTGTATGTTGATGTATGCTGCAACTTTTCTGAATTAATTTCTTAAATATAATAGTTTTTATGGATTACTTGTGGCATTCTATATATAAGATCATGTCATCTATGAATAAAGAGAATTCTAATCTTTATTCCCCAATCTGGATACTTTTTACTTTTATTGTTATCTAATTTCTCTGGCCATGACTTCTAGTACAATATTGAAGAGAAGTGGAAAAAAATCCTTTTTTTGTTTTGATCTTACAGAAAAATTTTTAGTCTTTCACCATAAGTATGATGTTAGCTGTATATTTTTCTTACATGCCTTTTATTAAGTTGAAGAAATTTTCTTCGATTCCTAGTTTGTTGGATATTTTATTTCAGAAAAAGATGATGGGCTTTGTCAAATGCTTTTTTTGCATCAATTGTAATAGTTATGTGCTTCCCCCTCTTCATTCTATTAATGCAGTGTGTTACAATTATTTTGTTTGTGTTGAATCATTCCTGTATTCCATTAATAAATCCTACTTTTTCATGATGTATATTCTTTTTAAAATGTGCTCTTAGATTTGTGATATTGTTCTGCAGTTCTCCTTTCTTGTTATCTTATTACCTCATTTGGAATCACTTATATTAGCTTCACAGAATTAGTTAGGAAATGTTATGTAGATTTTATGCATTTAAAAGGCGGAGAATTCTTTATTCAAATATGTTTGAAGATTAATTCTTCCCTCAGATAACTACTGTTCATAATCTCTTTGAAGTTCTGCAATACTTTACACTCTTGCATCCTGATACTTTTCAGTTATTTTATACTACATATACATAAATTTTATCAGATATATACATATATACATTTATATGTATATATGTGTGTGTCTATGTATATGTGAGAGTGTGTGTGTGTGTGTGTGTGTGTGCAGGATACTTATTCACATCTTATAAAATAAAATGAGTGTTCCTTGAAATGCACTTTAAAAGTCTGCTCCTTATTTGTGAGCATTATGAACATTTTAGATTCTACTCTGCAGTATGCATCTGGTAGAAAGAAAGTATTTGAGAACCATTAGAATGTCTCTATTGTAGCACACAGGTGGTTCTATATCTTAGCTCCATCTTGTATACCCTTAGTTTCAGAAGAGAATAACTGTATTTTTTACTTTTGGTTATCATTATCCCTGTGCACTTCTTCCTTTATATCACTAACAGATGTAGCTACCATGGTTTAGGATGATTCTTAGGAGTATTGCATTTCAGTGTGGTAAGAAAATAATAATGTGATATAGTAGATATATTGAGGAGAGTAAAATTTGTGTTTGTTTTTGAAAAAATAAACTAATAAGTGCATATAGTTGTAATCAGTGTAAACCATACAATATTTAATTAATGAGAAATTATACAAAGTGATGCTTTGGACAGAAGAGCTAAGAATAACAGCTTCATTTGCTTGAAATATTTTAGTATTTAAATATTCCCACAAATTGACAGAAGAACAAGAGAAATTATCTTGCAGTTTAATTTCATCTCACTTTTATTTCTCAATAAACAATACAATATTTAACAATACATTATTTAAATATTCTCTCAAACTGACAGGAGAACAGAGGAAACTTCAATTATCTTTCAGTTTCATTTCATCTCACTTTTATTTCCCGGTTGGTCACTCAGGTAACAAGAAATCAGAAAATGTTGAACTGCTAAATATTCTAGCTCAATCTTAGATTTAGAATTGAGAAAAGAAAGCTGGAGAACTGAAAGTTTTTAAACTGTATAACTTTTGCTGATGTATCCATATTGACAGGGGAAAAGAGGAGGTAAAATATGGCTTACCATGATTTGTTTTGGAAATGCTGTACGGCATACAGAATGACAGTTTGACCAACATGACATGAAAAATCTATGATTTTAATAAATAATGCTACTTTACTCACAGAGTTTTAACTTATTAAACTTCATAAATGGGGAAATCAATGCTTATTATACATTTACTTAAATATATATGTATGTGTGTATACACACACTTATATGTACATATATATCTATATAAAATGTTTAAAGAAAGACGCTAACAGTGCTGAATCTTTTTAGTTTTTAATTTTGAAGTAATTTTAAATTCACATTCAGTAGAAAGAAACAACACAGATAAATTTCAAGTAAAATTACCACCCAGTTTCAGTGATAACCAATGATAACATTTTTCGTATAGTACGGTGTCAATTAACATTTATACAATTCACCAAACTTATTCAGGTTTTACCAGTTTTACGTGCACTATTTTGTGTGCATATATTTAGTTCTATGCAATTTCATAACATTTGCTGATTTGTATGATCATTATCAATGTGGAGATATAGAACAGTTCTATCACAAGTATCTATTGTGCTACCAACTTAAGACCAGAGCCATCTTTCTACTTCTCCCCCATAAGCTCTGGCAATCACAAATCTGTTCTCCATCTCTTTAATTTTCTCTCTTCAAAATTGTTCTGAAAATGGGATCATACTTTATGTTACCTTTCGAGATGAGCTCTTTCACACAGCATAATGCCCTTGTGATTAGTTTTGTGTCCATCACTAGTCCATTGGTAAGCAGTATTCTATGAAATGGATGGTTTAGCTCATCACATATCTTATAACAGCTGAGTCATTTCCAATTTTGAATATTATAAATAAAGCTGCTTGAGCATTAGTGTATAATTTTTTGTAAACAAAAATATAGCCATTCTCTGGGATAAAGGTCAAAAAGTTCAATCGTTGTGCCATATGGTAATTAAATTTTTAGTTTTATAAGAAATTGTCAAACTGTTTTATAGTGTTCAATTTTACATTCCCATCAGCAATACATATAGGATGCAGTTTCTCTGCGTCCTTGCCACTTGTCACATTTTTTTGTTTTAGTCATTTTAATAAGTTTTTAGTACTATTTAATTCTAGTTTTAATGTGTATTTTCCTAATGGCTAATGATGTTGAAAATCACTCCTATGTATCAGGCTTCCCTGTCTTTTTTTCAGTGAGATGTCCCATCAAACATTTTGCCCATTTTAATTGGATTTTTTTTTGCTTATGTTTACTATGTTTTTACAAAGATGCCTTTATATAGTCTAGATATAAATTTCTTATCAGATATTTAGGTTGCAAATATTTTATCTCTTCATTGCTTGTATTTTCATCCTCCTTATGAGGACTTTCACACAGCAAATATTTTCAGTTTTGATTTCCAATTTATCATTTTGTTTTTCATTTTATGGGTCATGTTTTTGGTGTCAAGTCTACGAACCACTTGCCTAGCCCTAGATCTTAACAATTTTCCTCTAAGTTTTTTTTTCTAAAAATTGCATAGTTTTATATCTTATAGTTAAGTTTACAATCCACTTTGGGTTAAGTATTATATAAGACGTGAGAGTGATGTCAAAGTTTATCTTTTTTTCTGGTTAATGTGTACCCAGTTGCTTCAATATCATTTGTTTAGAAGGGTGTCTTTTTTCCTATTTAATTGCTTTTTCATCTTCGTCAAAAATCAGTCCAGCACATTTGTGTGAATCTGTATTTGTTTTCTCTGTTTTATTTTTTTTTATTTTCCATTGATCTATGTGTCTATTCGTCTAACAATATTACATTGTCTTCAATAGTATAGCTATATAGTGAGATTCAATATCAGTTAGAGTGATTCCTCCTACTTAATTCATATGTTTTAAGATTGTTTTTCCTCTTCTAGGGCCTATATCTTTCTCATATGGGCATCTGCTTAAAGAAGCAGTCTGGCCATGCCTTTGTAGAGCACCTGTGCTGTGCTGGGGAACTGCTTATGCACTGGTTGGCTTGACCTTTCCAAAGCCCACAGGCTGGAATGGCTAAGTTGCCCAAACAGCAAAGATAGCAGCCCTCCCCTCCCTCTGAGAGGTTCCCTTGGTTCCATGTCGCTCCTGGGTGGGCTGTCATCTTGCTTTATTTTTCTCCATTCTCTGTGGGTCAAGTTGTTTCCTTGATTAGTCCCAATGAGAGTACCTGGATGTTTCTGTTGAAGCTGCTGTATTTACTTGCCCCTTCCATTCCTCTCTGTGAAAGCCACACATCTAAGCTGCTTCCAGTTTTGGTGGGGTCTTAGGGGAATTATACCAAGTGGAAAAAATGCAAATCTGCAAATGTTTCATACCATAGGATTCTGTGTATACAGCATTCTTAAAAAGACAAAATAATATTAATGAAGAACAGATTCGTGGTTTCCAGAGTTTGCGAAGGTCTAGGGAGAAGGATGTGAATGTGGTTATGAGAACAAAACATGAGAGATTCTTGCGGTGATAAAATTATCCTATATCCTGACTGTGGCAGTGGTCACATGAATCTACATGTGACATGTGATAAAATTTCACAGTATGAAATAAACACACAGACACTCAATGACTGTGTGCAACACTGGTGAAACATGAATAGATAGAGTGTATCAATTTCTATTTTTTGTCATGACAACATAAAATAGTTATGCAAAATGTTACCATTGGGGGAAACTAGGTAAAACATATATAGGATTTCTCTGATTATTTATTGTCTCTACATGTAATTCAATAACTACCTCAAAGTAGAATGTTAATAAAAGGAATGAAGATATTATTTTTTAGCTGATATGGAGTGAATTACAGGATATAATGTAAATGCTAAAAAAGTGAGAAAACAAGATGCTAATTAAAATATTGATTATACATTTGGTGGATAGGTACAGAGTGATGGAGTAAAATTGAAGCAAGACTACTACTTTTCACTTAATATTGAGTTTTGAACTTGTAAATACTTTAAATACTCAAAAAAATTAAATTAAACACAAAAAGATTAAAGAAATACTCTGAAGATGTGGATGAACCCACATTAAAATAAGAACACATACTCTGATTCTACACACTTAGTGAAATACATTCTAATAAGAAATGTTAGTACAACAAAATCTCAACTTTTACTTTTGATTTTGGTAGAAGTACTTGTGTGGTAACTTTGAAGTTATTTTATGTTTACTCAAAGATAGAGGAATGTCATGAAATATTGATATTGTTGGAAACTTGAGTTCTCAGTAGGAAAGAAAAAAGATAAAAATATAAAATAAAATAAAGCATCCTGTGGTACTGAATTTGAATTGGAGGTTACAGTATGAACTCATGATTTCACTAAAAATATATTTTCTGACTCTGACTACTAAAATGTGCTCAGAAAATATAGTGCTATTTCCTGTGATTGCCATAACAAATTATCACAAATTCAGTGACCTAAAACAATCAAAATTGACTTGCAGTTCTGAAGGCTAGGATCCAAAGTAAGTACTGCTGGGCCCAAATCAAGATGTCAGCAGGGGTCTACTACTTCCCAATGTATCTAGGGGAATAATCTATTCCTTTTGAAAAGTCTCTTATTTTTAAATTTGATCTTATTTTCACATATTCTGTTTCTCGGAGCATATTAATCATACATGTTTTATATTACTTGTTCAGTAACTCCAGTTATAAAGAATTATGATGTCTGTGCTGTCTTTTGTGTTTAGTGTTTGTAATTCATCGTAACTTTTTTGTTAATTTTGTCATTTTTGAATGTAAGATAACATGGTATTTGTTTTTGGAAAATCATTACAGCAGTCTTCCTTTTCTTCAAAGAGGGTTTGTGCTTACTTCTTTCAGGAAATACATTTAAAATTATTCCTGCATTAAGCTGAAAGTCATGTATCTTTACTTACATAAGTCAGAATTACTGTGAAAGTCATATATCTTTATTTACATAAATCAAAACTTACAGATGGCTTATTGTGCTTATTATTTAATAAACACATAAGATATTACTAATGTGTTCCCATTTGGGGGGTTAAACGTATTGGTAAACACATTTTATTTCAATATTTTTCTTTCAGATCAGCTCAGTTATGTGAAAAAAAATCATTAGGTGAAGCTCCACATATACCTTGACAATTCTGTCCTAACCACAGATATCTTGTCATTGCAATGTTCTATCTCTAAACTTTCACCCCTACAATATTTACGATAAAGTCATCTGACAAATTTCAGAGTAGTGATATCATTTCTGTTTAACATAACTTAATTTCATTTAGAAACTTTCTGTGTTTTAACTCATTAGAGTATTTAGTTAGCCATTAATCCATTTTGTACAGGCATTTGTATTGTGTTCATGTTTAGTAATAGCTTCATACTAGCTTAACCATGTTATTTAAATTTTAATTTAACTGCACAATAAAGCTAATATTGGTATATATTTACAAATAAGAAACAACTTTTATTCTTTCTTAAGTTTGTTAGTTTTTTAATAAGATGTGTTTTACTTTGAGTGGCCCACGTATCTAATAGGAATCATTAGACATTTCTGGATGATTTTGTATTTGGTTTTGTTTTTCAAAAATAATTCTAGTGTATATAAGTAGGATTTATCTGATGTTCTACTTATTCATATCATGTTTTTCTTAATTGTACAGCATTGACTTTTTATAGTTTAAATACAAATACTTTAACATATAGGACTAATTAATCATGTTCATAATAATATTAATCATCATAATAATCATCATAATTAGTAATTTCCTTAAGAAAAAATACTTATTCTATATATCCTTTTCAGTTTCTCATCCTTTAAGTCAAATATTAGGTTATAAAATATTCTCAAAAAAATCATATTTGCTAGTACTGGAGAATGAGAATGACAGTGCTATGTGAGTATGTTTATAATGCAGATAAAAAATGAACTAAGGCCGAGTGCGGTGGCTCACGCCTGTAATCCCAGCACTTTGAGAGGCCAAGGCTGGTGGATCACGCAAGGTCAGGATTTCGAGACCAGCTTGGTCCAACAATGTGAAACCCCGTCTCTACAAAAATACAAAAATTATCCCGGTATGGGGTCACATGCCTGCAGTCCTAGCTACTCAGGAGACTGAGGTAGGAGAATCGCTTGAACCAGGGAGGCAGAGGTTGCAGTGAACCGAGATCGTGCCACTGCACTCCAGCCTGGGTGACAGATGGAGACTCCATCTCCAAAAATAAATGAACTAAGATGACAATATTTTCTGTACAATGACATTTTCCTCAATAAAATGAATAGAAAAGAAAAAAACAAATAGATTAAAATTGTGAACACTAGGTTAAAGGAGAACTTAAATATTTAATAATCACCAGCAAAAGCTGATATTCAATAGATCTAGAAATTACACTGAGAAGCTGTATGCAAAACTTTAAGCCATTTTTGTAATAGTTCCTTATCACATGATGCCAGCTCATTTGTCATTGAAAAGATATTCAAAATTATCCACATTACGTAAAGGAAAGAAATAATTTATTCATGAATATAAACGTACTCATTTCTTGTGTTGTCCTAATTGATACTTTCTCCTATCAGCAATAGCAAGCATGTATAGGTTTTACTTCGCTCATCACTCAAAATGAATGCAATCCAAAGCAGTTACTTTGCCAGTGAGAATTAACCTTCAGAGATCTCTTCAAGAGTAGAAATGTTTTAGAACAGCTATAGCTTTACCATTGACCTTTTTCTTTTTCTTTTTCCCTTTAGTTTTTAATTATCTGTCATTTGTCACCTGTGAATTTGACCTAGGAAAGAAGATAGGTAGCTAACATACTCAGAGAAATGCAATATTATTCCCACTTAAAGATATTCTGATAACAGCATCACAAAAATATGCCTGAAGGCTACATAAATTCAGCATCTATGAATAACGAAATAATCTTTCATTTTTCATATTGGTTTTGTTTCAATTTATGACAAAGGACTAACAACAGCAGCTGCAAAACAGTGGTCACACATAATGTGATCTGTAAACAAATGTTTATTCACGAAGTACCCATTTCTCTTCCAGTGCTCTCCAGCTGACTTGGTGCTCAGCATGTAATGTAATAATCACCACATGGTACACAAACAGGCATGCAGCAACCAGCAATAAGGCATCTGCTATGCATTCAAAAACAAATATCAAATGTAATTCTCCAGAAATTTCTTATGGATTTTATGTAGACTAGAGACTATTTGTATCTTTTGGGAGACATCTTTCTTAGAAAAAGGTATATACATTTTTATTATTTTGGTGCATGAACTTTTTCAAAGATGCTTGCAAACACACACATGCACAAATAAATTCTGATCGTTCACAAAATTTGAAAGGCTCATTGTCCTGTATATAAGGAGGCTTTGCTATTTTCACTGGCTCTCACAGTATAAACTCATCATATACATATGAGCGTGTATTTTTCTTTACATAGCTAACAGAAATAAAAGTTTTATGAAACTTGCAAGTGTTATCTGATATTTTTATCCTTTTTCTTTTCTTTTCAATTTCATTAAAAAACCCACTGCTTGTGACTCACTAAATTGATCTAATTAAACATTGTCATGACCGTTTATTTCAAAATTACTCCTACAGCATGTACAACATATGCATGTATTGAAACATCACACTGTTCCCCATAAATATGTATAATTATTATGTTACAGTTATAAACAAAACAAAAAGGCTTTCTATAAATGTTATATCACAATATTGAGTATCAATATTTGTATTTACTTCCAACTAAATGGAATCATTATTGTATTACTTCGGAATTGTTAATAGAGACTTTACTAAATTTGAAAAATGTGTACTTCTATTAATACTCTTAATTTTTGTAAATTCTATGGAAACTTTGATGTATACAGTACTATTTTAGTTCCTGAATATCATTGTGTATACTTAAAATCATTAAAATGTGGACAAATTTATTAGGAAATTATTCTTATCAATAACTCTAATCACTAAAAATCACTTAATCATTGATATTGGAAAATCATAAAGTTTATTTCTGTGTGAAGTTTATTTCTGTGGAGCACCACCTGTATGCTTCTCCGTGGTTATTTTCCCCAAACTATGTAAGAGATAGAATGATATTAGTACACCTGATTTATTGCAGCTCCATTTTCTTTCTATCTTTACATTCACCAGGTCAGATCTAAGGGGCTAATTGAGAAAACATTTTCTTCCAGTAAAGTGTAATTTGGAAGAGATTCCCAGAGAGAACAAATCTAATCTGAATGTCCATAGACAGAAAGATCATCAAAGAGAGACAAAGATACAGTAATTGTTGTGTCCAAGAGTTCTGTCTATAACTTCAAAAGCAAAACATTTAGTGAATCTAACACAGAAGAATGAAATTAGGATCTCTCAATTTCCTCAGCCCTCTGTATTAATAATGTTTATTGTTTATTTAGGATTTTTTACCATTATAAATGTTATTGTGCTGTGTTACATTTACTGTATCATCATCATTTAGGACTTTTTTTTTCTTTTTTTAACTTAAGTAACTGTTATAAAGAGTGACATGCTTCAAGTTCTGGATGAATTACTAAAAGATTTTCCCAAAAAGTAATACTGGTATGCAGTTCCACATTAGTGCATAACCATATCTAATATACCACTTCATTGCCAAAATACATATTATCTTGTAATTTAAATAAAAAATATTTGCCCATATGGCTTACAGAAACAATACACAAGGGATCATAATAAAAAGCAATAATCCTGCCTCACTCTTCTCCACGAGTCCTACTTCTGAGCAAAAAAAGAAAAAAAGCCATCTTTAATCATTTCAGGTTTTAACTTTTCTGATATGATATGCTATAAACTCAAATTATGTTAATATATTAAATATGTTAAAATATTAGCATATTTTTGAGTTTATAACATATTGGAAATGTTTATCATTTTAAACATGATCCATTTAAATCCCATTATCATGGATGAAGATTTAGTTCATATACATATCTCCACATTTCCTCACATTCTCGCTGTCCAAGAAAACGAAATCATTAATATTATTTAACTTATCTATAGCAATTATGACTTATATAACTTAATTATACCTCTATTTCTAGACTCTGCACTTTGTAAAAAAGTTTTTAGCGACCCTACTCTTTTCCTTTTCTTTCTACCTGCCAGTTTCTTATCTATTTCAATTTTGTAAATTGCTAATAATAGCAAAAAAAGGATACTGTATAACAATTTTTTCCTGTTGTGCTGAAATTACGACTATGGGTAAAATTGAGTACAAAATGCGTTTAATGTCTCACATTCTAAGTTCAAAATTATGCTACAGTGGTATCATATTAGCTGAAAATGCAGTTTAAGACCAGTTTCTTCCCATGGGGCTTACTGGGAGTTCCATAACTAGCCTACATTCTCCCGTTACCTTTTCCCACCTCATGCCCAGAAATCATGAGGGAAAAGAATGGATGCATTACAGTCTTTGAAAGCTGGTGAGGGTGACAATTCAAGGGAACCATTCATAAAGATTAGAAATGCCTGCAGGAAATGTCCATTAGCATTCTGTTACCCATCTGGAAGTCTGTTGTATTCCTGATGGTGCTATGTGGTCTCCCTTCTAACCTCACTATTAATTGTCAGGTAAGAGGTATTTGGCAGTCTAGAATTTGAAGATAGAAGGGTGAGAACATTGTGAGAGAAAAAAATGTGTTTTATAATGCACAAATCACTTCCTTGCCATAAGTCACTTGAAGTTCAGACCAGACGACGTTGTCTTAGGTTGGGTGGTAGTGTCAGAGGCATGTGAACCAGAGAAACTCCATCTTGAATAGCGGCTAGAAAAAATGAGGCTGAGACCAGCTGCGGTGCACTCCCAGATGATTAAGGCATTCTAAATCACAGGGTGAGATAGCAAGTTGGCACAAGATACAGGTCATAAAGATCTTGTTGATAAAACAGGTTGCAGTAAAGAAGCCGGCTAAAACTCACTAAAACCAAGATAGCCATGAGAGTGACCTCTGGTCTACCTCACTGTTACACTCCCACCAGTGCCATGGCAGTTTGCAAATGCCATGACAACATCAGGAAATTACTGTATATGGTCTAAAAGTGGGAGGCAGGAATAATCCACCATTTGTTTATCTTATCATCGAGAGACAACTATCTAGATGCGCACCCAGCAGCCCTCAGGGCTGCTCTATCTATGGAGTAGCCATTCTTTTATCCCTTTACTTTACTAAGAAGCTTGCTTTCACTTTACTCCATGGGCTCACCCTGAATTATTTATTGCTCAAGATCCAAGAACCCTCTCTTGGAATCTGGATCGGGAACCCTTTCCTGTAACAGTAGGATAAATACTTTGAAGCAAGTTTGATATTATTATAGCTTTAAAATAAGCAAAACTGAAATGTTAATACCAACAAGAGAATATTTAAGCAGCTTAAAGTAAAAGAAAATTATAGAATCTACCCAAGACGTTATTAGGATATATGATGCACAGCAGGATAGTGAGGTTTGATAGTGAGGTACATTTGAAAGACAATGCAGGAGCAGTCATCAGGGAAAAATATAAAACCTCATTTTGTGTTTATGTGTTAACAAGTTGAGCAAGTTGAGACTCCTCAAAAACCTGGTTACATTTGTGTTACAGTCTATAACCATACATTTTGTGTGCTTTGTCTACAGGTTGAACCCTCAAAATTGGAAATTGGCAATTCATATAATCATAGCAAATTCTGCTTCGTGGCCATATAGTCTGTTCCATTTCATTTTCTCTTTTGCACACTTTTATCTTTGCAGGAATATCTATTAGTATTTCTAGTTTTTTATATATTTTTAGATTTTATCTTATTAGAAAATTCTTCTAATGTGTCAAGCGTATTATCTTTTCTATGAGATCTCCTTTTATCATGGATAACTTCTTTCTGGAACTCCTTGTCTGCCTTCTCCATATTGAACTAGTTGGTCTCTGAGCATGCAGTGCTCTCCTGGATTAGATCTATTCATTTCTGAATTCTATATGTTCTCCTAACTCGGTTTACTTCCTGGTGCTGCAAAAATATCAAGTCTCTTTTCAATAAGGAGCTTATGAAAGGCAAGCGTTCTGAGTTCTGATATGGCTTTTATTTGATTTTATTTAGTATAATATTGTAAGATAAAAATCATTTTTCCTCAGATCTTTGAGGAAACTTTTCTACTTTCTTCTAGAGTCCAGAATTGTTTATGAGAAGTCAAAAAACAGGACAGAAAACAGATGTATCTTTTTTTCTCTCTTTCTCTTTCTCTCTTTCCTCTGAAATTTCACAATTATATGTCTAGCTATGCATATTGTTTTCCATTAGTGCACTCTTTTAATTTTCAGAATTATATTTTATTTCATTGGTGGAAAGTTCCTTGTATTCTTAGTTTCATTATTTCCTCTACTTTATTTTTAATATTTTAATTTTCTGTGAGTTTTACAGGTAAAATATTATGGAGAAGTAAGTGAAGGGCAATGAGAAGATAAATATTAAAAAGTTGAATTGCTAGAGAAAAGGAATATATATATTTTAGCTTATTTACTAAAAAGGCATACCTCCATGGAATAAAACCAAACAACAGCTTGATCCCTCTCGCATTATTTCTTTCAAACACAATGAGTCCAATCTCTCTTTTTTGCTTCTTGACAACCTGGAAAGGTAGGTCAGATAGATTTTTAGGTCACTTTCAAATCTTAACAGTGTAATTTTCAAGTTTAAAAAAATATAGTAGAATATAAGATCAAATCTTTTATCTTTTACATAATTAATAGTCTAATTCCACGAGTCCCTCTGACTTAATGCTCAGAGTTTAGCATGTAGGACGGAGGAGGCATTTTTCTGTTCTTTCATTCATGTACTACTTTTTCTCACTAATTCTGCTTTGATATTGGGGAGAGTTAATGGGTAAAAGAGCAAGAGCTTTTTGATTTATCTAGTATAACTTGAATTTTTTTCTTACCTTCCACTGCTAATGGTTCCCAAATGCTTACTCTCTTTTTTCTTGAGGTTATTTTTTCAGGTTTTATAGAGATATATTTGACAAAAGACTTCATATTTTACCATTCCTTGGTACAGAATATTATTTGACTAAATGTTTGACTTAATATTTGATGGGTTGTATTACCTGGTATGAATCCCTTACCTGCACCTGCCACGTGCAGGAATGCCACCAAGTACCATAAACATATGTCAAAGAAACATTTCTCATACCTGAAAATACCTCATACCTTCTGGGAACTATGATATACCTCTCAATTATCTTTTCTTTTGTGGTAAAATGACATGTTAGATCTCAACATTCTACAATAGTTTGGTGAGTTTTTTAACATTTTATTTTGCAAAGATTAACACTTCTTATAAATATTTAATAGTCATTGGCCAATGTATAATGAGAATTAAGAAGCTTCAATCTCATACTTAATATTTAGATGCTGCTACTTCTGCTGAAATAGTTAAAGTCTTACACACACAAACACACACAGCTTAACTATGAAACTGGAGAATGTAAAATCTATCAACACTATAAAAAAGATAAGTGCATTTAAATTAATGAGTCTAATTAGAAGAGGTAATAGAACAATGCAGTGATATAAAACAGGAATGAGTAAGCTATAGCCTGAGTGTCAAATAGTTCATTTTCTGTTTTCGTATCTAAAGTTTTGTTGAAACACAACAACATTTATGTATTTGCTCATTGCCTTTGGTTTCTTTTGTGCTACAGAATCAGATTTAAGTGGCTATGACAGAGACCTCACAGGCTACAAAACCCAATATATTTACTATCTGACCCTTTCCAGAAAAAGTTTCATACCCCTTATCTAGAAGAATAGGCAAATGTTTCACTTCCTAAGATATATGCATTGCTGGATGAAAATATTCAGGCATAGCAGAATGCATTATAAGTTCAGTAGTGGTAGCAGTCCTGTGTCTGACAGCAGGAATAGACTGTAGTATTATCAGAAATAATTTTATTTTCTCCACATCCTCATCACCTGCATTTGTTATTGCCTGTCTTTTGGAAATATAAGCCATTTTAACTTGGATTAGATGATATTTCATTACAGTTTTGATTTGCATTTCTTTCATGATAAATGATGTTGACCACCTTTTCATATGCTTTGTTTGCCATTTGTATGTCTTCATTTCAGAAACGTTTATTCAAATATTTAGTCCATGTTTAGATCAAATTATTATATATTTTTCCTGTAGAGTTTGAGCTCTATATATATTCTGGTTATTAATCCCTTGTCAGATGGGTAGTTTGCAAACATAATCTCTCAGTCTGTGGGTTGTGTCTTTGTTGAGTGTTTTCTTTGCAGTGCAGAAGCTTTTTAAGTTGATGCAATCCCATTTCTCCATTTTTGCTTTGGTTGCCTGTGCTTGTGAGTTATTGCTCAAGAAATTTTTGCCCAGGCCAATGTTCTGGAGAGTTTCCCCAATGTTTTCTTTTAGTAGCTTCATAGTTTTAGGTCTTAGATTTAAATGTTTAATCTACCATTATTTGATTTTTGTATAGGACAAGAGATAAGGAGTCTAGTTTCTCTTGGATGTGATATTCAGTTTTCCCAGCACCATTTATTGAAGAGACTATCCCTAATGTATATTCATGGGATTTTTTAAGAATGAGTTCACTGAAGACATATGGATTTGTCTCTTAAGACTCTATACTGTTCCACTGAACTATGCTTTTTTTTTTTTTTTTTTTTTTTTTTTTTTTTTTTTTTTTTTTTTTTGCAGTAGCACATCATTTTAATTACTATAGCTCAGTAGTATAATTTAAGGGCAGGTAATGTGTTTCCTCCAGTTTTGTTCTTCTAACTTAGAATATCTTCGTTCACTCTGGGTCTTTTGTTGTTCTATGTAAATTTTAGAATTTTTAAAATTTCTATGAAGAGTGTCATTGGTATTTTGATAGGGATTACATTGAATCTGTAAATATCTTTGGGTAGTATGAACATTTTAACAATATTGATTCTTCTTATCCATGAACATGGAATATCTTTCTATTTTTTGTGTCTTCTCCAATTGCTTGAATTGATGTTTCATAGTTTTCACTGTAGAGATCTTTTACTTCTTTGGTTAATTCTTAGGTTTTTTTTTTTTTTATTTGTAGCAATTGTACATAGGATTACTTTCTTGACTTGTTTTTTAGAGTATTTACTGTTGGCATATAGAAGTGCTACTGAGTTTTGTATGTTAATGATTTTTCCAACTTTAATTAATTTATCAGTTCTAATCTTTTTTTTTGGTGGAGTCTTTAGGCTTTTCAAAATATAAAATTATATTATCTGCAAATAAGAATAATTTAACCTATTTTCTTCCAATTTGGATATGCTTTATTTCTTCCTTTTGTCTGATTGCTCTAGCTAGGACTTACAGTACTATGTTAGTCACAGTAGTGAAAGTGGACATTCTTGTCATGTTACCAAATTTAGAGGAAACATGACAAGAAACATTTCCACATTCAGTATTATACTAGCTTTGTGACTGTCATTTATGGCTATTGTTATATTGAGGTATGTTCCTTTTATATCCAGTTTTTTTGAGGGTTTTTCTCATGAGGGAGTGTTTAATTTTATAAAATGCGTTTTTATCATCACTTGAAATGATCACATGGTTTTGCCCTTCATTCTGTTGACATGATGTATCACATTAATAGATTGGACAATGTTGAACCATTCTTTCATCCCTGGAATAAATAAAGATGAATTATCATTTTAATGTATTGTTTTATTTGGTTTGCTAGTATTTTGTTAAGGATGATTGCATCAATGCTTATCAGTGATATTGGGCTGTAGTTTTCTTTTTGTGATGTGTCTTGTCTGGTTTTGGTATCTAGCTAATCCTAGACCCATAGAAAGAGTTTGTAAGTAGTCACTCCTCCTCTATTTTATGAAATAATTTGAATAGAATTGGTATTAGTTCTTATTTTAATGCTTGGTAGAATTCAGTAGTGAAGGCATTGGGTCCCAGGCTTTTTTTTTAGCCAGGACATTTTTTATTATGGCTTTGATAGAGGACACTTTTTATTATGGCTTTGATATCATTATTTCTTATTCATTCGTTCAGGTTTTGGATTTCTTCTTGGTTCAATATTTGTATGTCTGAAGAAATTTATTCCTTTCCTCTAGAATTTCCAGTTTGTTGGCATGCAGTTGCTCATAGTATCCACCAATGATCCTTTTAAATTCTGTAGTATCAGCTGTAATGTCTCATTTTTCATCTCTGAATGTATTTATTTGAGTCTTCTCTCTTTTTTCTCAGTTAGAGTAAAGGTTTGTCAATTTTGTTTATCTTTTCAAAAGACCAAATTTTTGTTTCATTGATCTTTTGTATTGTTTTCTTCATTTTAAATTCATTTATTTCTGCTCTGATCTTTATTATTCCTTTTCATCTACTAATTTAGGCTTCTGCTTGCTCTTGCTTTTCTAGTTCTTCAACACAATGATTTATATTCCTTTTGGTGTATACCCAATAATGAGATTACTGGGACAAATGGTATTTCTGCCTTTAGGTCTTTGAGGAATCACCACGCTGTCTTTCAAAATAGCTGAACTAGTTTACATTCTCACCAAGAGTGTATAAGTGTTTCATTTTCTCCACAATCTCACAAGCATCTGGTATTTTTTGACTTTTTAATAATAGCCATTCTGATCGGTATTAGGTGGTATCTCATTGTTGTTTTGATGTGGATTTGTCCAACTATCAATGATGCTAAGCTTTTTTTCTTATATGACTGCAGTCCACACGTATGTCTTCTTTTGAAAAGTGTGTTCATATCCTTTGCCCAATTTTTAAGGGTTTTTTTTTTCTTGTAAATTTGATTAAGTTATTTATAGGTGCTATATATTAGACCTTTATTTCTAATAATATTTGTTTTCTATGTCTAGGTGGTCCAGTGTCAGGTGCATATATATTTAAAATTCATATAACCTCTTGCAGAATTGACCTAATAAAGGGGTCAATTCTTACAGTTTTTGTGTGAAATCTAATTTGTCTGATATAAATATAGCTACTACTGCTCTTTTTTGTTTTTTTTTTTTAGCATTGATTATCTTTTTCCATTCATTTATTTTCAGTCTATGTATGTCTTCATAGTGAAATGTGTTTTTTGTAGGCTACAGATTATTGGGAATTGTTTTTTCTTTAATCTATTCAGCCACTCAGTGTCTTATGATTGGAGTTTTTAGTCATTTATATTTAATGGTATTATAGATAAGAAAAGACTTACTTTTTTCATTTCCTTAATTATTTTTTGGTTGTTTGTTGTCTTTCTTTTTTTTTTTTTTTTTAGATGGAGTTTCACGCTTGTCACCCAGGCTAGAGTGTAGTGGTGCAATCTCAGCTCACTGCAACCTCCACTTCCCAAGTTCAAGCAATTCTTCTGCCTCAGTCTTCTGAATAGCTGGGATTATAGACATGTGCCACCAAGCCAAGTTAATTTTGTATTTTTAATAGAGACAGGGTTTCACCACGTTGGCCAGGCTGGCCTTGAACTCCTGACCTCAGGTGATCCACCTGCTGTGGCCTCCCAAAGTGCTGGAATTACAAGCGTGAGCCACCATGCCCTGCTTGTTGTCTTCAATTTCTTCTTTTCTTCCTTTTTATCCTCCATTTAGTGATGGTCAATTTTTCTGGTGGTATGATTCAATTTTTTGCTTTACAATCATTGTATATCTGTTGTATAATTTTTTTGATTTGAGGTTACCATGAGACTTACAAATAGTATCTTAGAACCCATAATTTTAAGCTAATAACAATACTGTTTTCATGAACAAACAAGCAGAAAGAAAACTAAGAAAAGATTATGCCTACTTTTCTTCCTCTACTTTTTACATTTTTATTTCTGTTTGTAACTTATCGTAGTGTATATGTCTTGAATATCTGTTGTAGTTATTACTTTTGATTAGATCATTATTTAATATTTCTCATTTATATGAGTAATTTACACACCACAATTACAGTGTTGTAATAGTCTTCATTTTTCTGTGTACATACTATTACCAGTGAGTTTTGTACATTCAGATACTATCTTTTTGATCATTAACATCCTTTTCTTCTATTGAAGTATTCCCTTTAGAATTTCTTGTAGAATAGATCTGATGTTGATGAAATTCCTCAGGATTTTTTTTTTTTTTTGACTGTATGTCTGAAGTCTTTAGTCCTCCTCCATGCCCGAAGGATATTTTCACTGGATATACTATTTTAGGGTAAATGTTTCTTTTTTTTTCCTCTTAGTATTTTAAATATGTCATGACACACTCTCCTGGCCTGTAAGGTTTCCACTGAAATGTCTGCTGCGTGATGCATTAGAGCTCCATTGTATGTTACTTGTTTCTTTTATGTTGCTGTCTTTATTATTCTTTCTTTATCCTTTTCATTTAGAAGTTTGGTTATTAAATGCCTTGAGGTAGTCTTCTGTGGGTTAAATCTACTTGGTGTTCTATAACTTTCTTGAACTCGTATATTGATACCTTTCTCTATGATTGGAATGTTTTATTTTATTATCCATCTGAATAAATTTTCCACTTATTTCTCTTTCCCAATCTCCTCTTTAAGACCAAAAACTCTTAAATTTGGTCTACTGAGTCTGTTTTTTAGAATTTGTAGACATGCTCTACTTTTTAAATTTGTTTTGCTTTTGTCTTTTCTGTGTATTTTCAAATAGCTTGTCTTCAAGCTCACTAGTTCTGCTTGAGCAATTCTGCTATTATAGGACTCTGATGCATTCTTCAGTATGCCAGTTGCATTTTACAACTCCAACAATGCTGCTTGATTTTTAAAATTTATATCAATGTATTTGTTAAATTCATCTGATAGAATTTCAAATTTCTTCTTTGTGTTATCTTGAATTTCTTGGAGTTTCCTCAAGACAGTTATTTGAATTCTCTGTCTGAAAGGCCACATATTTCTAGTTCTCTAGGGCTGGTCAATTGTGCTTAGTTTATGTGGGGAGGTCATATTTTCCTGGATGGTCCTTATGTTTCTGGATGTTCATCTGTGCCTGAGCATTGAAAAGTTACATATTTATTATAGTCTTTTCAGCCTGTGCTTCTTTGTGATCATCTTTCTTTTCAAAGCTTTGTAGGTATTCAAAAGGACTTCAGTGTTGTGTTCTAAGTCGTACCTGCATTAGCGGGCACCCCAAGCCCACTAGCGCTGTGGTACTTGTAGACTCCTAAAGGTATTGCCTTGTACGGTCTTATAAAAGATCCAGAAGAATTGTGTGGATTACCAGGCAGAGACTATTTTTCTCTTTCTTTACTTTCTAACAAGCAAATAGAATCTATCTCTCTGTACTAAGCTGACTGGAGTTGCAGACGGGCTGACACAAGAACCCCTGTGGCCACCACTACTGAGACTGCACTAGGTCAGACCTGAAGTCAGCACAGCACTGACACTCATCCAAGGCCTGCTTTAACCATTCCCTGGCTACTGCTTATTTTCACTCAGGGCCTGGAGCACTACAATTAGCAGGTGTGAAGCCAACCAGGCTCATGTCTTTCCCTTTAGGGCAGTGAACTTCCCCAAGCCCCTGGCAAGTCCAGTGGTGCCACTGGGAGCCAGAGGGTGAAGTCAAATTCTCATAATTTTATCTGGTATTCCATTGTACTGCAGCTGAGTTGGCACTCAAACCACAAGATGCAGTCATTCTCACTTATTTCTCCCCTTTGCATAGACAGAGGAGCCTCACCTCCTGGCCACCTCCACCACCAGCCCATGCCAGAGTTCCCTTAAGGTCCAAGTGGGTTTCAGTCAGCTTGCGATGATTATTGCCTTTCCTGGGACATACACTTCAGGGCAGTGGGTTCCCCTCTGGCCCAAGACGCTTCCAGATATGCCATTCAAGAGCCAAATTTCTGGAATTTGGCGATCCCAGGAGCCCACTTGGTGCTCTACTTACCTCTGGCAGAGCTGATACCTAAAGGCAGCAAGTATCCAAGTCTCATCCAAGGCCCATGGTGTGCTACCTGGATATCACTGCTGGTTATTCAGGGCTCAAGTGCTCCTCAGTTAGCAGGTGATGGATCCTGCTGGCATTGAGTCTTTTTCTTCAAGCCAGTGATTTTCCTTCTGTCCCAGGTGTGTCTAGAAATGTTATCTTGGACCTACCTCCTGGAAAGTGGGCCTCATGCTTTTGACTAGTGCCCTGTGCTACTCTGGCTAAGCTGGTATACAAGATGCAAGACAGAGTCTTTTAAAATTTTCCTCTCCTCTCCACAAGTGGAAGAGAGGGGTCACTTTTGTGGCTGAGAGATGTGCAGCCTGGGTTTGAGGGAGGGATTGTGCAAACGCTCTCCCTCAGCTGCCCACCTGGTGTTTCAGCAGGTCACATGCCTCCCAAGTTCACTGGCTCTAAGCCCATTTCAGCAGTAGAATTTGCCTAAGTTTTTCAGTCCTTCTGGCCTGGATTGCATTTCAAGTTTCTTGGGCACCAGTACGCTTTAGCCCACAGTGGCTAAGCTTGCTAGAAATCTGCTTCTGCCTGCTTAAATGGGTGATTCCTCTCTGGCTAGGGCTGTCTTAAATACTCTCTCCATGGGGGAGCATCAGCTGAGTTTAGCCTGGTTTTGCTTTTTTCTGTGACAGAGCAGTATTGAGTTCAATGCAATGTCTCACAACTGTTGCACTCTCCTTCTTCCAAGATCACAGATTTCTATCTCTGCCACACAGTTGCTGCTGGGCATTGGGGAGGTGTAGTGTCAGCAATTCATGACTGTCTTTTTTAACCTTTTCAGTACCTCTTTCAGTAATATGAAGTTAAACCAACATACTGTGATTATTCATCTGATTCTTTGTTCTTACGAAGATGCTTGCTTTGTTCAGATATTTGTTAAATTGTTTTTCTTGGTGAAGAACTTTTGGGGGGGCCATCTATTCACCCGTCTTTCTCTGCCTTTCTCCAGCCAACACCTTTTCAAAGAAATTTATTTGACATACCACATACCACATATTGGATAGATACTGTACCTGTAGGTTTTTATAGTATCTTACAGTTACCTATATTATGGCACTTATCAAATTGCCTTGTAAACATTTTATGTCCCCCATGTAGGTTTTGGTTTCTTTCAGATATAGAAGTGAATCTTGTTTTTCATGTGTTCAATATAGTGTCTAAATATAATAGGCAATCATATGTATATAATTGAATGAATGAATGATTAAATGAACAAATCAACAGTATGCTAAAGAATTACAGATAAATGAATGTATACCAAAAGTAAGCATAGATATGTTTATGGAGAATGTAATATTGAATTAAGTCACTAGGGGAGGAATAGAGTAGTATATGCAAAAGTACAGAGGCATGCATTAGCAATTTGCATACAATTGTGGAAGGGATATAGGATATGTATTTTGGAATGGTGAAAAGCTAAGAAAATGGTCTGCCTGGGGACAGATCATCAGGGCTTTACATAGCATGCTAAAAAGTTTGGACTTTATCTTGAAAGCTATAAAGAGACATTGAACATTTTTAAGCAAGTTGGTTACAAGAGCAGATTTCCATTCAGTGAGATTACTCTGGAGATAGATTGGAGGATGGAATGGGAAAGGAGAAAAAAATGGAGGCAGAGAAATTACTTAGAAAGCTTTTTCAGAAATCAAGGTACTAAACGATGGTGAGTTGAATAAAACCAGTAGTACTTCCAGGTGGAAATAAAATGACAAATTTAAGATATACTTATTAAGTCAAACTGACAGGAATCAAAGTATGAATTGGAGATTTTTTAAAAAAGAACCAATGAGGATGATTCTCAAGTTTCTTTATTGGATATAAAATGAATATTTTCCTCATTAAATGAGATGGGAATTAGAGGCTAAGGAGTTAGTATGGGAGAATAGAATACGCTGAATCTGGATTTGGTCATGAAGTTTGAGATTCTGTAAGATATTCAAGTAGATATGTGCAGGATATCATTTGAAATAGTTATTTGGGGCTTGTTAAAAATATTTACCTTTTCATTTGTCTGCTGGTATTCCTAACTGTCAACCTATCTCCTTAACCACCTTTCAATTGCCTAATAAATTACTTTCTGTCTTGTCTGAAATGAAAACAGTGTTGTCTCAGAATTTGCTTTTATATCCTTCCAGTTTCAATCACTGGAATAGTGAAATGACCCAATTTTAACAATAATACTTTGATTCTCCCTTCTGCTTTCAGTTAAAAACGATCCCATTAGCTCCACACTTTTAATGTTTTCTGTCCTTACTACTTAGTTTCAAAATTTGAAGTCCATAGGACAGTCAAGGCACTATCTGCTACCACAGATTTGCTTTAAATGGTGAAAAAGCCAGAGATAAGCCCTTTGCCCATTAGCCATTGATTATACTGACCCTGACTACCGTGCTCAATTTTAAGCACTACCCATAGAATTGTATGGATTATTTTCCCTATCCCCCAGGATATTTGGAAGGTCTTACTGCTACAAGACTCTGCAAGTTTCAAGGTCATAATTATGCCAATAAAATCTCCATAGCTTCCACTGCCTAAGTTCTTCATATAACTCTATTTTGACCTAAAAGCTTCAAGTTTATTATTTATCTGCATTATTTTAAAGTGTGTGGGGTGGAGGTTCTTATTTATGCACAGAATTCACAGAGAATGAAGACACTTTTTTTTTTTTTTGAGACGGAGTTTCTCTCTTGTCACCCAGGCTGGAGTGCTGTGGCGCCATCTCAGCTCACTGGAACTTCTGACTCTGGAGTTCAAGTGGTTCTCCTGCCTCAGACTATTGAGTAGCTGGGATTACAGATGCCTGCCACCATGCCTGGCTAATATTTTGTATTTTTAGTAGAGACAGGAGTTCGCCATGTTGGGCAGGCTGGTCTGGAGCTCCTGACCTCAGGTGATCTGCCCGCCTCAGCCTCCCAAGATGCTGGGATTACAGGTGTGAGCCTATGGGTTCGCTGAAGACACTTTATTGTGAAGTTTATCTGGGTTTAAGATATTTTAGAAGAAAATAACGTTGGTCTCAATGAGGTCTTATTTCTCATTTTTCTTATTTTCCAGTCCCATCACACTCTTCTGCCTAACATAAACCTATATATGGGTTAAACATTGCATGCTTCCAGTAATGCCAATTTAAACAATTATGCCAGTGGACCATAACATATTCATGATATAACAGCATCCTGGAACTACAGAAATATCAAGGCAAAGTTGAGAAATTGCATGAAAGATTATGTGTATCATCACTCATTTAATACAGGAACAGATGGATAAAGCTATTTCTCTTATCTTCCATTTATTTATCACTGGTATTTTTGCAGCTGCCTAACTATAAACTTGCTAAAGAAGTCAGTAAAGTTGTCTTTTAAAAACTGTGTCAACAAAGTGAAAGACGTAGAAAAGTTTTACTTTCATATACTTACAGGCAATGGCAGATGCAAAATAATCCCACCTTTGACAGATGATACAAATTACAGATATCAAGAACACCAAAAAATGTTCATTGTGTTCTCTGCTATAGTGTCACTTAAAGTAAAAGGAAGCAATATCAAGCAGTTTGATGCAACTGAAATCCAAACAACTATAAGTGCAAATAATATTTCTGTTAAGCTTAGTGATCAGATTTAAGAAGTGTGTGTTTTTTCTCTTCCTACCTGAAAGCAAATGTCAGTGTATTCGAAGGATATAGAATAACTTGTACGGTCTTCCTAAAATTTAAAATTGAACTATTGTTATTGTATTTCACTAATAGGCACAAATAGCTTTTCTATTTGTTTGTTTCTTAGTTGTTGTTGATATTCATTGTATAAGCGCCAATTTCTTTACTAATATATTTCTGACTGCTGGATTCAAGTCAAACTGTTGGAGGTCAACTTCTCACTTCTTACATGTGTGTTTCTGTAAACTAGAATCCCACTAACAGAAATTTATTCCATAATATGAAAATACCAATATCAAGCATGTTATTAAAAGTAAATGAAATTATATGTTTTTACATGTATTTCTTTTACAAAAGCACAGCAGCAAAGATACAGGATATATATTCTCTAGGAGAATGTTCACTTTAATAAAATTGTTGAGGATTTCTTTAGAAAACTGACTTTTTAAGGTTTGTAAATGATACGCAACACTACAAACTAAAAATGAAAGCTAAAAATGAGCCCTCTAGTACAACAAGAATATACCTCAGGTAAGCCCCACTCTGCCAGGCTGAACGCTGGAAGAACATGAAACAAACCTGAACCTGGTAATCAGTTCAGGTTTGAACCAAAGCTCCCTTAGCTGACCCATCATCCCATCAGTGAAAAATTAATGTTGGTAAATCACTGAGTTTTGAGGTTGTTATGCAGCTTTATCTCACGCAAGCACACTAATGGACCAAAGTTAAGTCATTGAATCGCAGAAATTACAGACAATAAATCTCAATCTGCTTGAGAAAAGCACAAAACATTTAAAGAAACAAAAGATACACTTACAACAATAGGCAAGCACGGGAAATTAACAGGAATTAACACACACACTTTGGGAGAAAATTTACAACGTATGGAAAATCTATATATGGAAAATGTAATTGTTAACCAAAAATCAAAGTCAATGGAAGAATTTAACAACATATTAGACACAATTTAAGTGATAATGAAGTAAGAGACTCTGTGGAAAAAAATTACCCAATATGGAATACAGAGACTAAAAGATGGACAATATGAAAGATATCATAAAAGACAATGAAGATAGAATGATAAGTCTAGTCATTTAATATGTATCTAACTAAAGGTTCAGATGTAGAGAATGAAGAGGAGAAATTGTAAGTAATTATTTGAAAAATACCAAACGTATAAAACTAAATATAAACCCAAGAAGGAACAATATATACCAAGCAGTATATAATTGTTTTTAAAAATCCACTTTGACACGTTGTAGTAAATTTGAGGAAAGACACATAAAAAGTTCTATTTGCAGTTATATAAAGAGAGGTCACACGCAAAGAACTCGCAATCAGAATATTAGAACTTATTTCAGAATAAAATTGGATTCATCTGCTTTTATTAGGGCTTATTGTTTGAGAAATTAAGTCTCCTCTCTCAAAGAATAAAGGCTTTTGCCTTTTTAAAAATATCTTTGAGTTATCAATTTGGCTAAATTAGTGACTTATTTTACAGTGACCTGTGATCCTATTTAGTGATATTAAGTGTTTTAAACTTTTTACATTTGACAAACTTTCCAAAGTCAAGGTCTAACTTTGGTCCTCATTAATTTTTAAATATTAGTCTCCTGAAGTCCAAAAGAGATATATTCAGCTTATTTGATATAAGGAAATCATACAGGAAGAATTGTCAAATATAAAATATGTGACAATATTTTGTCGAACTAAATTAGGTGTTTAACCTTCTTTGGATTGTATTTATATAAATGTGTTATTAGTGTGTGTTCCAGAATTGTATACAATTCTTGTTATTCGGATATGTTTTAGCATATGTTATCAGTAGGAATTATAATTATTATGTAAAATAATATGCCACAGAAGTAACCAAATTTTCTTGTCAATTGTGTCTTTATGACTGTTTTAAGACTTTTATCGTCCACAGTTGTTTTACTTTTATCTTTTTCAAAAGGTGGTTTCATAATCAGCATAGGACTCTGATGGGTGCTGTGAAATGCAGTTTTGGAGATTGAGATATAGATTAGGGAAAAAAAAAATCCCAAGACTCCCATGGAGAGCTAAAATGTTCATGAATGTCAAGCATAATGGGAGGTAACAACATGGACTGAACTAACAGAAGACTGAAATAATCCTGTAATGACTTTTTGCTTAAAATGTTGTTATCCTTTTCTTTGTTTTTCACAGTCAAAAGAAAAGTTTCTTTTGAGCTATTTACAGTTTTTAACAATTGAATAAAATAATTTCCTATAAAAAAATTGGAACATATTTCTCTCTATCTAATTTCTCCATAATTTAGAAACGAGTTTTGAATACGTAAGGTCGGCCAAGAGAGAAAGGACGAGAGAAAGAGATCCAAGTTCAGGCAAGCCTTTATTAACCTGCCGACTGCCCTCTTAACAGTCAGAGAGAGCAGCCCCTAGCTTACAGGATGAGGGGTTTATATTGGGGAGGGAGTTTGAGGGGGTTCTTTGGTATGGCTGCATCCCAGGGTTGTTTGCTGGTTAATTTTGCCACATATTACCTTGTGACGTTTATGGTAGAATTTACAGGAAGGTGTAGGTGAAGTTTGTTTATGCTTCCCACAACCTCCCCCTGTGCATTCCGGATGGTTTGTAATTGAGGTTTGCTTTATTCCAGCAAGGCCTGATAGGTAAAGTCTGCTGGCTTCACCACAGCAGCTAGAGAAGGGCTTAGAAATGTAAAATGGTTTTGGGGAAGGGTGGGCAGCACGAAGAGGTTTGAGGGGAGTGTTGGCAGTACCAAGAAGCTTTTTGGGGCAGTTTGTTCCTGACAGAATATACTTAACTTATGGCAATATAGTTATTTGCATAAGTGCAATAAGAATCTGTGTTATTTTGTAACAGGACAGAATTGGAGACATTGGTTATTTAAGGTTTTGACTGAAATGGCATGCTGTCGGATAAACACTCCTTTAAGGAATCAAAGATGGTTTACAGAGCCAATGAAAGCCCCTTGGGAAAGCTGACTTCAAACCTTGTCTACAAAGTCCTTGTATAGGTTTCTGATCTGTGGAAAGTAAAGAATGTCACTTTCTGGCCAGGTACGGTGGCTCACACCTGTAATCCCAGCACTCTGGGAGGCCGAGGCGGGTGGATCACAAGGTCAGAAGTTTGAGACCAGCCTGACCAACATGGTGAAACCCCTTTTCTACTAAAAATACAAAAATTAGCTGAATGTGGTGGCACACACCTGTAATCCCATCTACTCAGGAGGCTGAGGCAGGAGAATCACTTGAACCTGGGAGGCGGAGGTTGCAGTGAGTTGAGATCACGCCATTGCACTCCAGCCTGGGTGATAGAGTGAGACTCGGTTTAAAAAAAAAAAAAAAAAAGAATATCTCTTTCTGACAAGCCTAGGGGCCCCAAGTTTTCTTGGGACTTTGAAGTGAAGAATTCACCTTATTAATAAAGGTATTTGCAGGCACAGGCTGGGCCTAAGGCATTAAAGTTAAATCTGAGATTCCTTATGGAATAAAATTCCAGCAAAGCTAATTTCAAAAAAAAGGAGGAGCCTATATATCAAATAATTATTCTTGCCGACTTTATGCAAATACTCCAGCCAAGTATAATAAGACTAAAACTTACTTTGCAAGTGAATCTGTCATATGATTTATCTTTAGCAAAATCAGGACTGGAGAGAGAGAAACTGTGCTTCAAAATAAACTATAGTACACCTGTTGTTAGATTCTAGTCTCGCCTAACCTAATGTTTTTCAATTTTTATTATTTTCTACAGTTTGGAATGAATTCTAAATTTTTTCCTGGGTACCAGTCTCCAAAATAATGTTTTCAATTATTTTCCTTCCTTTTATTCCTTTTTTTTTCTGATTTGAAATCACTAAACATTAAGCTCTGTTCTCTTAGAGCCATGAGAACTGAAGCTAAACAACTTAAATTTCAGAAGAAAATAACAGCAATCTAGTTACATAAATAAACCACTTTCATATCTGTCTACTGATGAATAGATTTTAGAATAATATGGCCTACATCCATTTTCCATAATTAATATCATTTTGTTTGTTATTTTGCTTCCCTTCTTCCCCTATTTTCTCTTTGTAGGACATGAGATTTTACCACCTGCGAAAAATGAGCTTTCCTAATAATGTGGGACCTACTCATCTAAGAATAAATCATCCTCTCCGTGACAGATCAGACAGAACCTGAGACCGGAAACTTGTTTTCTTCTAAAATGCTTTCTCTGAAATATTTTAAAAAGAAAGGGGGGAAATGTAAAAGGAAAATACATCTTGAGACCCCCAAATCACTAAGCCAAAGAAAAAGATTAAGCTGAGAACTGCTTAGGGAAAATCTTCCTTCCATTCTATTCCTGAAAATGATAGCTAGTAAGATTAAAAAAGCTACATACCTGCCCCTCAAGAAATTTCCTTGTGGACAAAGGGCATGCAGAACTCAAAGTCATCCCTCTGCTCACTGAGATAAAGACGTATTGATTGGCTCCATTGGAAAGGGTAATCAGAAACTCAAACAAATAACATCGTAGGCACCCCTCCTGAGGAAATCTCAACTGCACCACCCCTACTATGCCCCAATTCAGCAGGAAGCAGTTAGAGGGGACAGCGGACAATCTCCCCAACAGCACTTGGGTTTTGCTGTTGAGAGGGGGACTGAGAGACAGGACTAGCTGGATTTCCTAGGCCAACTAAGAATCCCTAAGCCTAGCTGGGAAGGTGACCACATCCACCTTTAAACACAGGGCTTGCAACTTAGCTCATACCCGACCAACCAGGTAGTAAAAAGAGCTCACTAAAATGCTAATTAAGCTAAAACAGGAGGTAAAGAAATAGCCAATCATCTATCGCCTGAGAGCACAGAAGGAGGGACAATGATCGGGATATAAACCCAGGCATTCAAGCTGCCAGCGGGAACCCTCCCATTTTATGGGAGCTCTGTTTTCACTCTATTAAATCTTACAACTGCAAAAAAAAACAAAAGGAATGCAACGGTTTGCCTTTTATCTGCCTATGACCTGAAAGACCCTCCCTGCTTTGAGTTGTCCTGCCTTTCAGGACTGAACCAATGTGCAACTTACATATATCGATTGATGTCTCATTTCTCTCTAAAATTTATAAACCAAGCTGTGCCCCGACCACCCTGGGCACATGTCGCCAGGGCGTCCTGAGGTTATGTTACAGGCACATGTCCTTAACTTTGGGAAAATAAACCTTCTAAATTGACTGGGATCTTTCTCAGATATTTGGAACTCACTCCACACAGACACACACACACACACAAACACACTCACAAACATGCACACACAAATACACATATATGTGTATTTGTGTTATAAAATTATTAGTCCTTTTTCCGTAATACAGATTTTAAGTAAACTCCAGTGCTTCATTTGTCTTTTTACTTTGTTTATCGTTCTGTTTTTTAAGTTTTAAAACACTTTAGGGAATGGGAAGAGCAAGATGACTAAAAAAATCTCTCCAGTGATAACCCTATGATAGGAACACTGAATTGAATAACTACACATGCAAGAAAGAACTTGCATAAGAACCAAAAATCAAGTAAGCAATCACAGCACCTGGTTATAACATCATATCAAGAAAAGAAGCACTGAAGAGGGTAGCCAAGGGAGTCTTGTATTGCCTACGTCATCCCTCCTCCATCCCCCAGAAGTACAAAGAGAGATAATGTATGTGCTTGTGGGAGGGGGAGTCAAGGACTTTGGTATTTGTATTGGAATTCAGTGTTCCTTGTGCCAGTGGAACACAACACAGGGCAGAATTTAGCCAGTGCCCACAGAGGAGGCATTAGGACTAACCCCAGTCAAAAGGTAATCTTTTACTCCAGCCATGGGAACATGAGTTCTGGCTAGCTCCATCAATGCCTGATTAATGTAGCCTGGGGTCCCAGATAAACTTGAAAGACAGTCAGACCCAAGACTTGCAGTGCTTTGGTAAGTCCTGGTGCTTTGCTGAGCTTGGAGACAGTGGTATTGAGATACCCACAAGTCAGTGAGACAAAAGCTGGAGTGGCCAAGGGAATGCTTGCATCACCTCTTCTCCAGCTCCAGGAAGCACAACTCATAGCTCCAAGAGAGACTCCTTCCACCGGCAGAAAGGAAAAGGAAGAGTAAAAATAACTTTGTCCTGTGACTTGGATACATGTTCAGCCACAGTTAAAAGATAATAATAATAAATAAGCATAAAGCAGAGTCCTTAGACTTCCAATTCCAGACCCTAGGTCTTGGATGACATTTCTAAACCTACCCTGGGCTAGAAGGGAACCCACTAACCTGAAGTGAAAAACCAAGCCTTGCCAGGATGCAACACATGCTGACTAAAGGGACCGTGGTAGGGCCACATGAGTGGTAGCCAGGCAGTAGTTACCATGGGCCTTGGGCTAGATCCACTACCATGCCAGTTTCAAGTGTGACCCAGCATAGTCCCAACTTTATTGGCCCTGGAAGTGTTTGCATCATCCCTCCCCCAACTTCATTCAGCCCAGCACAGAGAGACAAACACCTGTTTGGGGAAAAGTGAGAGAAGAGGATGAGAGACTCCCTGGTATTCCAGGAAATTCCCCCAGATTGTATTCAAGTCCACCCATGATATACTTCTACAAGTGTGCAAATGTGGCAACATCACTGGACTTGTGGCACCCCCTAACACAGATATAGCTGCAGTAACCAAAGACTTAAATTGCAACTCTCAATTCCGTTTGAGAAACGGGAAAGTCTTCTCAAGAAGTATACATCCAAACAAGCAAGAACTTCGATTACCTAAACTCTTCAACGCCCAAACATCATGAACATCAACAAGCATCAAGAACATACAAGAAAACATGACCTGACCAAATGAACAAAATGAGGCACCATTGACCAATCCTGGAGTGAGAGACATGCGACTTTTCAGAAGAGAACTCAAACTAGCTTTTTTGAGGAAGCTTAAACAATATCACAGTAACACAAAGAAGGAATTTAGAATTCTTTTTTTTTTTTAATACTTTCATTTCTAGGGTACATGTGCACAACGTGCAGGTTTGTTACATATGTATACATGTGCCATGTTGGTTTGCTGCACCCATTAACTCATCATTTATATTAGATATATCTCCTAATGCTATCCCTCTCCCCTACCCCCTCCCCACAATAGGACCTGGTGTGTGATGTCCCCCTTCCTGTGTCCAAGTGATCTCATTGTTCAGTTCCCACCTATGAGTGAGAACATGCGGAATTTGGTTTTCTGTTCTTGCGATAGTTTGCTGAGAATGATGGTTTCCAGCTGCATCCATGTCCCTACAAAGGACACGAACTCATCCTTTTTTATGGCTGCATAGTATTCCATGGTGTATAGGTGCCACCTTTTCTTAATTCAGTCTGTCAGTGATGGACATTTGGGTTGATTCCAAGTCTTTGCTATTGTGAATAGTGCCGCAATAAACATACTTGTGCATGTGACTGTATAGCAGCATGACTTACAATCCTTTAGTTTATAAGTAATGGGATGGCTGGGTCAAATGGTATTTTTAGTTCTAGATCCTTGAGGAATCGCCACACTGTTTTCCACAATGGTTGAACTAGTTTACAGTCCCACCAACAGTGTAAAAGTATTCCTATTTCTCCACATCCTCTCCAGCACCTGTTGTTTTCTGATTTTTTAATGATTGCCATTCTAACTGGTGTGAGGTGGTATTTCATTGTGGTTTTGATTTGCATTTCTCTGAGGCAAGTGATGATGAGCATTTTTTCATGTGTCTGTTGGCTGCATGAATGTCTTCTTTTGAGAAGTGTCTGATCATATCCTTTGCCCACTTTTTGATGGGGTTGCTTGTTTTTTTTCTTGTAAATTTGTTTGAGTTCTTTGTAGGTTCTGGATATTAGCCCTTTCTCAGATGAGTAGATTGCAAAAATTTTCTCACATTCTGTAGATTGCCTATTCACTCTGATGGTAGTTTCTTTTGCTGTGCAGAAGCTCTTTAATTTAATTATATCCCATAGAATTCTATTAGAAAACATTTAAAAAGAGATTGAAATAATAGAAAAATCAAGTAGATATGTAGGAGTTTAAAAATTCAATTAACAAAATGAAAAAATGCATCACAGTATTTTAACAGCAGAAATTATTAAGCTGAAAAAAAACAATGAACTTGGAGATCAGCTACTGAAAATGCACAGTAAGAGAAAGCAAAAGAAACAAAGGATGAAAAAGAATGAAGCACACCAACAAGGTCTAGAAAACAGCCTCAAAAACATCTAATCTTATTGTTCTTAAAGAGCAGGTATACCAAGAGGTTGGGGTAAAAGTCTCTTCAAAGAAATAATAACAGTGAGCTTTGAAACCTAAAGAAAGTTATCAATATTCAAGTATAAGAAGGTAATAGAACACCAACTGGATTTAACACATTAAGACTACTTCAAGACATCCAATAATCAATTGATAAAGATAAAGAAAGATAAAGAAAGAATCCTAAAAGCAGCAAGAAAAAATAAATAGCATACAAAAGAGTGTCAATATCCAGTGAAAATACCTTTAAAACAAAGGAGGACAGGCACGGTGGCTCACGCCTGTAATCCCAGCACAGTAGTAGGCTGAGGCAGGTGGTTGCACAATGTCAGGAGCTCGAGACTAGCCTGGCCAACATGGTGAAACCCCATCTCTAGTAAAAATACAAAAATTATCTTGGTGTTGTGGCATGCACCTGTAACCCCAGATATTTGAGAGGCTGAGGCAAGATAATCGCTTGAACCCGGGAGGTAGAGGTTGTAGTGAGCTGAGATTGTGCCACTGCACTCCAGCCTGGGTGACAGAGCAAGACTCTTCAAAATAAAATAAAATAAAATAAAATAAAATAAAATAAAGGAGAAGTATTTTCCCAATGAGAACTAAGAAATTTGGAAAACACCAGACCTGTCATTCAAGAAATGTAAAAGAAAGTTATTGATTCTAAAAAGAAAGGATGTCAATGAGCAATAAGAAATTATCTAAAGGTAAAAACTCACAGGTAACAGTGAGTACACAAAGAATAATCTGATCATGTATTCGTTGTGTGTAAACCATTCATATCTTTAGTAGTAAGACTAAAAGATAAACTTATTAAAAATAATAGCTAAAACACTTTTTAAGGTATAGATACTGCAAAGGACATGAACTCATTCTTTTTTATAGCTGCATAGTATTCCATGGTGTATATGTACCACATTTTCTTTATACAGTCTAACATTGATGGGCATTTGGGTTGGTTCCAAGTCTTTGTTATTGTGAATAGTGCTGCAATAAACATACATGTGCACGTGTCTTTATAGTAGAATGATTTATACTCCTTTGGGTATATACCCAGTATTGGGATTGCTGAGTCAAATGGTATTTCTGGTTCTAGATCCTTGATGAATCACCACACTGTCTCCTACAATGGTTGAATTGTAAATGTATCCACAGTGTAAAAGTGGATACATTACTAGACATACACAACTTACCCCCCAAAAATAGTAAAAGCATTTCTATTTCTCCACATCCTCTCCAGCCTCTGTTGTTTCCTGACTTTTTAGTGATTGCCATTCCAACTAGCATGAGATGTTGTCTCATTGTGGTTTGATTTGCATTTCTCTAATGACCAGTGATGATGAGCTTTTTTTCATATGTTTATTGGCCGCATAAATGTCTTCTTTTGAAAAGTGTCTGTTTATATACTTTGCCCACTTTTTGATGAGATTGTTTTTTCTTGTAAATTTGTTTAAGTTTCTTGTAAATTCTGAATATTAGCCCTTTATCAGATGGATAGATTGCAAAAATTTTCTCCCATTCTGTAGGTTGCCTGTTTACTCTGATGATAGTTTCTTTTGCTGTGCCAAAGCTCTTCATTCTCAGCAAACTAACACAGGAACAGAAAACCAAACACTGCATGTTCTCACTCATAAGTGAGAGTTGAACAATGAGAACATATAGGCACAGGGAGGGGAACATCACACACGGGGGCCTGTCACGGGGTGGGGGGCAAGGGGAGGGATAGCATTAGGACAAATGCCTAATGTAGATGACAGGTTGATGGGTGCAGCAAACAATTATGGCACATGTATACCTATGTAACAAACCTGCATATTCTGCATGCGTATCCCAGAACTTAAAGTATAACTTAAAAAAAAAAGATGTAAACACAATAAACAGATATAAATAGAAACAACAAAAAATTAGAAAGTTTGAGGTGGAGTTAAAGTTTATAAATTGCATGAGTTATTTATTAATTGGATCTTTTTGCAATCAGAATTAAATTGTCATCAGTTTAATATGACCATTTATAAAATCTCATTTACAAACCTCATGGTAACTTCAAATGAAAAGACCTACAGTAGACATACAAAAAATAAAAAGCATGAAATTAAAGCACACCACAAGAGAAAAGTCACCTTTATACAAATGAAGATGAAGGACGAAAGAAGGGAGATAACACCAAAAAAATCAGAAAACAAATAACAAAATGTCAGTAAAGTCCTCACATATCAATTACATTAAATGTAAATAGACAAAAATCTCCAATCAAAAGACATAAAGTGCCTGAATCGATTTTAAAAAGAGACTCAACTATGTGCTGCCTATAAGAAACTCAATTCACATATAAAAAACACAAACTGAAAATAAAGGAATGGAAAACATATTCTATGCCAACAGAAACCAGAAAAAGAGCAGGAGTGCCTATACTTCTATCAGATAAAATACATTTTATGACAAAAATTCTGAAAAGAGACAAAGAAGGTCATTAAATAGTGACAAAAGAGTCTTGGTGAATTGTTATATACTGCAAGAGAATATAACAATTTAAATGTATTTCAGTATGCACCCAATGCTGGAGCACTTAGATATGTGAAGTAAATATTTTTAAAGCTAAAGAGAGAAATAGACCTCAATACAATAATAGGTAGAGACTTCATCCTCCAACTTTCAGCATTGAGTAAATTATCTAGACAGAATATCAGCAAAGACACACGGAACTTACCCTGCACTATAGACCAAATGCAGCTAATAGACAGTTACAGAACATGTTACTCTATAGCTGCAGAGTACACATTCTTTTCTTCAGCATGTGGATCATTCTCAAAGATAGATCATATTTTAGGCTACAAAACAAGTCTTAAAACATTACAAAAAGAGGAGGGAATTATATCAAGCATCTCCTCTGACCACAATTGAATAAAAGTAGAAATCAATAACAAAGGGAACTTTGGAAACTATACCAACACATGGAAATTAATCAATATGCTTCTGAATGACTAATTGGTCAATAAAGAAATTTAAACAAAATAAAATTTTTTGAAACCAATGAAAAGAGTAATAAAACATATCAAAATTTTTGGAATACAGCAAACCGGTGCTAAGAAAAGGTTTACAGCAGTAAGTACCTACATTAAAAAGGTAGAAAAATTTCAAATGAACAATGATGCATCTTAAAGAACTAGGAAAGCACCTACTAAGCAAATCAAAAGTTAGTAGAAGAAAAGAAATAATAAAGATCAGAGCAGAAGTAGTGAAATTAAAACTAAAATCAATTACATAATATTAATGAAAGGAAAGTTGGTGTTCATAAAAGATAAACAAAGTCAACAAACTTTTAGGAAAACCAACTAAAAAACAAAGAGGTAATAAAATAAATAAAATCAGAGAATCAAAAAGAGACATTACAACTGATACTACAGAAATTCAAAGGATAATTAGTGACTACTAGAGCAACTATATGACAAAAAAATTGGAAAACCTAGAAGAAATGAATACATTACTAGACATACACAACTTACCAAAATAGAACAATAAAGAAATCCAAAATCTTAATAACAATATCAAAGCCATAAGAAAACTTCTTCCATCAAAGAAAAGCCCAGGAATCAATGACTTCACAGTTGATTTTTACTAAACATTTTAAAAAGAACTAAATACAGTCCTCCTCGAATTATTCCCAAAAATAGAGGAGGAGAAAATACTTCCAAACTAATTCTACAAAGCCAGTATTACCCTGACACCAAAACCAGAAAAAGACACACAAAAAAAAGAAAACTGTGTGCCAGTATCTCTGATGAACATTGATGCCAAAATCATTAACAAAATACTAACAAATTCAGTTAAACAATGGATTAACATATCGTTCATCTTGACCAAGTGGGATTTATGCTAGTAATGTAAAGATGGTTTAACTACACAAATAAATCAGCATGATTCATCATATCAACACAATAAAGAACAAAAACTATATAATTATTTCAACTGATGCTGAAAAACAATTTGATGAAATTCAACGTCCTTTCATTGTAAAAACTCTCAAAAACTGGGTATAGAAGGAATATGCATCAACACAATAAAACCTATATTAGATAGATCCACAGCTAGTGTCATACTGAATGAAAAAAAAAAAAAAACTATCACTGTTATTTAATGTAGTACTGGAAGTCCTAGCTAGAGTGATTAGACAACAGGAAAAAAAAAAGTGCATCCAACTTGGAACTGAAGTTAAATTATCCTTGATTGCAGATAAAATGGTCTTATATTTAGAAAAACACAAATACTTCACCAAAAAGACTATGATAACTAATGAACAAACCCAGTAAAGTTGCAGATGCAAAGTCAGCATACAAATTCATTAGCATTTCTACATATCAAAGGCAAAAAATCTGAAAAAGAAATAAAAAAGTAATTCCATTTACAATAGCTACAAATAAAATAAAGCACCTAGAAATTAACTTAACCAGAGATATGAGAGATCTCTACAAAGAAAACTACAAAGCGTTGATGAAAGAAATTGAAAAGAACACACACACACACACACACACACAATTATATGTTCATGGGTTTAAATAATCAATATTGTTTAAATTTCCATATTGTCCAAAATACTACAGATTTGAAGCAATCTCTAACAAAATACCAATGACACTCTTCACAGAAATCTAAAAAGCAAACAAACAAACAAACAAACAAAACAAAGCAAAACTAATCCTAACATTTATATGGAACCACACACAAAAAAAACCCAAAAATATCCAAAGCCATTCTGAGAAAAAAATAACAAAACTGGAAGAATCACATTACCTTATTTGAAATTTTACTACAGGGCTGTGGCAACCAAAAGAACATAGTACTGGCATAAAACAAGACATACAGACAAATGGAATGCAATAAAGAAGCCAGAAAACAATTTAGATATCTATGGTGAACTGATTTTTGACAAAGTTACCAAGAGTTTACACTGGAGAAAGGATAGTCTCTTCAATAAATGGTGCCAGAAAAACTGGATATCATACACAGAAGAATGAAACTAGACACATATCTCTTGCCATATACAAAAAATCAAATCAAAATGGGTTAAAGCCTTGAACCTAGGAGACGAAACCATGAAAATACTAAAATAAAACATAGGGAAACATCTCTAAGACTTTGGCCTGGAGAAATGTTTTTTGAGAAATACCTACAAAGCACAGACAACCAAAGCAAAAAAATGGGATCACATTATGTTAAATAAACAAAGCAAACAAACAAAAAATGACTTCTGCACAAAAAGGAAACAATCAGCAAAGTTAAGAAACAACCCACAGGGTGAAAAAATAAGTTCAAAATACCCATCTGAGTAGGGATTAATAATCAGAATACATAAGCAGCTCAAACCACTCAATAAGAAAAAAAAACAAACCAATGAAAAATTGGGTAAAATATCTTAACAGGTATTTCTCGAAAGAAGATATACATTTTCCCATCAACCTCAGGATTGGAGGACGTCTTAGCATGTCTCTCCCACTTGGAAAAAAAAGTAATGTGTAGAGACAGACTGTGGACATATATTTTCCAATAAGCAACACAGTAACTAAGCAGGAAAACTTCAGAAAACCACAGACCCTTTGAAAAAAGTGGTTGGCTGAAGCCTACAATGTATATCAGGCAGAAAATTGTGAGTTCCCAAAGTGTGAGGGGGGAGACCATGCCTCTGGCATATATACACTTTTACTGGGGAACCTGTCAATCACAGGCCATGGGGGAATGCTTTAATCCTACCCAGCACCTAAGCTGATTTAGTAAGCGGTGGAGAGTATATGACAAGGATCAACATTGCAGGTGCTTTGTGTGCAGTCCTAGCTTCCACTGGGGATGGAGGCAAGCCAATTCTGATCTTACTTCACAAGGGACCTTGTGAAAGTCAGCCAGCTAACTCAGGCAGGCGTCACAGATTGAGAGAAGCTACCAACTGAGATTCACAATATAATCCTGAATGGGAATGGACCCACTTGGCCAGAAATGAGAAGTGAGTGGAAAGTGTGATATAGCCTTGGGCACAGAAACTTGATGCCCCTGCTTTGCAGAAGGACTTGGAGGAGTCTGACCTGAAAACTCCATTACACCAGGAGGTTTCTTTCTTAGTAGGGAAGCTTTATTGCTGGGGACAGTTTTGAGTCCTGAGTGCAGACTACCTGGAACCCAGCTAGCTGCTGCTAGTGGGACACTGTGGCTCGCCAAGTGCATGGGAACTGGGTAGGGCTCATTGCCAGCTGCTACTCCCCATTCTCTTTGTGTATTTTTCTATGCAGCATAGTCAGTTGTGCTTCCCTCTGAAATATCACCACAGCAGTCAGAGAACAGCTCCCTGATCCCCACTGGGGCCACTGCTTGTACCTGCATGTGCAGATCCAGAGCAAGGACATGCCTGACCACAGTACAATTCATCCATGCAACCAAAAACCACTTGTACCCTTAAAGCTACTGAAATAAAACACACACATATATACACAGAGAGACACACAAAGAAGGCATACAAATGGCAACCAGGTATAACAAAGAGTGTTCAAAATCATTAATTATCAGAGAAATGCAAATCAAAACTACAATGAGTTATCTCACCCAGTTTAAATAGCTTTCATCCAAGTGACAGGCAATAGCAATGGCTGGTGAGGATGGGAAGAAAGGGAAACTCTTGGACACTGTTGGTAGGAATGTAAATTAGTATCACCTCTATGGAGAACACTTTGTAGCTTCCTCAACAAATTAAAAGTAGAACTGTCAATCCTCACTAATATTGCTGGATTATATGATACCCCAAAACAAGAAAACCAGCATATCAAAAATATATCTTCCTTCTCAGATATAGAAGAAAATGTTTCTTTCATATCTGAGAAAATACAAGTTTATATTCTCATGAAATAAGAACATGCAATAGTGAAAGGAACACTCAGAGAAGAAAAGAAGAACTCTTGACTTTTTTTTAAATTTTAAAATCTTTCCTGTAGGTAAGCAATAAAACAAAGAGATAAATAATAAAACAAAGGTTATAAAATTAGAGTTCCAGTAGAAGTTCTACATGAGAAAGTAATTAGAAAGAAAAAGAGAATTTTTAAAAAGCTGAATGGAAGAAACAATTCACAAATTTTCTCCTAAATGGAAGGCTACAGATTTTCAGGCAAGCATTACTGAGGACCCAGCAAATGGATAGAAATGGACCCACATAAAAACAAATCATTGCAAAGTTTCAGAACACTAGGAAAAATGAGATTGTATAAACTTCCAAAAAGAGAACAAGGGAAAAATAAATGCACATGATCTTATATATTTTTAGCAAGAATCTGAATGATTTCAGATATCTCAACACAACAGAGGAAGGTAGCGGACAAAGGAGTGCTTTCTTGAAAATGTGAAGGCAAATGGTTTCCAAACTGGACCTCTATATCCAGCCAAATTAGCAATCAAGTATGAAGGTAATATAAATACATTTGTAGCAAACTGAGTTCATAGGAATTTTCCTTCTTCATAAATTAATACATTTCAGAAATTAATGTTATTCCCAGGATATCAATTATTATTATTACGACTACTATTACAGTTGCTGACAATGAAAATTGCATTTTACAGTGGGTATTGCTTATATTTACATTTTCCAGGGTACAATTTTTGAATTGAGTTTCACAATATTTTGTATAAAAAAATTTAAGAGACAGTTTAAATGAAAAAACAACAAGGTTGTTGTATATTTTAATGTGAGTTTTCAGACCAGCAAAATAAGATTATTTCCTACTGTAAATTATTAAATTCATTCAATTTATGATTTTTTCAGTACCAACATTTTAATTCAATAGGGCATCAGCATCTCCACAACAAAGTCATACTTTTTATTTCTTAAGTTTCTAAAAATGTTTCTATCAGATGTTAGGAGGGCTTGTACTTTCTAAGAATAAGCGCTGACATTTTAATATTTAGTATAAGGAGAAAAATAAAGAGCTAAATAAATAAATCTAAAACTCACAGTAGAGAAAAATGTCAAACTTTTTTTAAAAAAATAGCACAGCAAAAAATTAAATGTATGCTATATTTATTAGCTATTAATATCACTAATATATTTATCCAGTTATAAACACTGAATACTTATTCAACCGTAACTGCAATACAAATATGTTGAGAAGATGACAGAGAAAATAAGTTTATGCATCTGTGATTTGGCATGGTAGGGGAGGCTAGGTGTGAAAAACAACTAAATACTCATCTTCTGTAATTAAAAATTAATAGCTAAATTCTAAATGTGAAATATAAAGTGATAAAATCCATGTATATTTTTAAAATATATCGCATTACATAGCCAAAGTTTTACAAAAGAGGATTTCTAGGTAGTAGGAAATTTAGGAGTGAGGATAGTACTGTTGTTTTTCTTTTTTTTTTTTTTTTTTGAGACGGAGTCTCGCTGTGTCGCCCAGGCTAGAGTGCAGTGGCCGAATCTCAGCTCACTGCAAGCTCCGCCTCCCGGGTTTTTACGCCATTCTCCTGCCTCAGCCTCCCGAGTAGCCGGGACTACAGGCGCCTGCCACCTCGCCCGGCTAGTTTTTCGTATTTTTTAGTAGAGACGGGGTTTCACCGTGTTAGCCAGGATGGTCTCGAACTCCTGACCTCGTGATCCGCCCGTCTCGGCCTCCCAAAGTGCTGGGATTACAGGCTTGAGCCACCGCGCCCGGCCTGTACTGTTGTTTTTCTTAACAAGCCTGGTGCATCTCTTGAATTTTAAAGCTATGTGCACCTGTAACATATTAAAAAATTTTTTTAAGTTAGAGATATAAATGTAATGTATGCTTATAGTAAATAACTGTGAGAAAATACAATAATATATTTTTATTACCCATAAATTAGCATAATGAAATTTGGAAACATATATCCAGGAGTCATTTAATTAATAGATGCACTTAAAAACTACTGAGTTATATGGTTTGGCTATGTCCTCACCCAAATCTCATCTTAAATTGAAATCCCCATAATTCCAACATGTCAATGGAGGTGCTTGGTGGGAGGTAATTGGCTTATGGGGGCAGTTTCCCTCATGATGTTCTAATGATAGTGAGTGAGTTCTCACGAGAGCTGATGGTTTTAAAGTGTGGCACTTCCTCATTCTTGCTCTCACTCTCTCTCTCTCTCACCTGGCACCTTGTAAGACGTGCCTGCTTCCCCTTCCACCATGATTGTAAGTTTCCTGAGGCCTCCCCAGCCATGCAAATCTGTGAGTCAAACCTTTTTCCTTTATAAATTACCAAGTCTCGGGACTTTTTTTAATAGCAGTGTGAAAACGTACTAATATACTGAGATAGCCAGATATAAATATTTTTAAATTAAGTCATAATTATGAAGTTGTATTTTTCCAAAAACACTTCATCTATTTTATTAAAAAACCCTGAAGCCTAATAAATGATGTGAAACTGAATGATTTGACTAGTTGAAGATAAGCGCTTTTTATCATGACATATACTATTTCCTAAAAGGCCCCTCTAAAGTTAAGAAAAATTATGAATAAGAGTAAAATGTTGGAGTTTTATATCATCTTTTAAACTACTTATTTTAAGTTTAGAAACAGTTGACAACCAACTCTGAAAAGGGTAGAAATAATCTAACAGCCACTACTTTTTTCACTGCTTTTATTATCTCTAAATTTATTTATATATTTTTTACTAACTGAGGCTTTTGAAAATAACAATTTAATCTTGGAAGTATTTTTCTTTGTCCCAAAACAAGCACAGACATTGTTGACTGCACAAAGACTTTTAAAAAGCACTTGACACTAGGATTATATATTTTAGAAATCAGTGAATAACACATTGTTTAAATGACAATTTTGGAGGAGTAATAAATTACAGCATAATTGAGCTTTAAAGATCATTTATTCTTTTTCTGTAATATCTCCATTATAAGTTCTTGTGAATATGGTTTTTAAAATGAAGCATTTTTAAGAATAAGTTCTGCCTGGCATCACTGTGCTGCCTATCAAATTGACATAATGTTTCTATCATTTCAGTTAATAGTCAATTGTTATTTAGTCATTCAGTGACCCCAATTATATTATCATAACAACCAGCTTTAAAAAATTCCATGTAGAGCTATTTGAAGTTGCTTGTTCTTATTTACCCAGAAGTTTCTAAGCTAGATAATGACTAATACTGATTTATTTTTTTCTTGCATAGCATTTTCTCACACTTTACTGAGATCTTAAGCCTGCCACAAATGAACATTAGACTGTGAAGTGTTACTCTCTCCCAACACTGCCCAAAATACACTTCCTGAAATGCTAGTGTTTTGGATGTTAACATCAGTAACATTCAAAGAGGTTCTGTAATCAGATAACTTGGAAGAGTAGATAGTTACACAATTTCCTTTATTTCTCATCTTCAAATAAATTTTAACACCCTAATGTACATTTTAAACCTCCAAGGTATGGATATATTATTCAATATTCCAATTTTATTTGACTCTAAATCATGCCCTCCAATTTCAGAGAGCATTTTAAAAAAATTGTTCCTCTAAACGTATTTTAAGAAATGCTTATACAGCCTATCCTAAATACAAGTGATAAAGTTAGAAATTTTGTCAAATGTGTTAATATTTTTGATTTTGAAATTTAAATTTGGTAACCACATGATCAGAATTCATTGAAAATATATTTTCCATTTGCATTGGCATGAAGCTTTCTTTTTAAAATTATATTTCCTAGATGATGGTATAATACATATTGTTATTCTTAATAATAAATTCAAATTATTTTTAAAGATTTATCATTTAAAATATAACTGATAACACATTAATGGAATCATTGGAAATAAATGACCTGTAATTGATACATATTCCATAACCTTTCCTCTGAATAGAATTACTAATCTAACTAATAATTGTTGAATACCTACTCCATTCAAATAACTACCATGCCCAGGGGATATAGCACAGTATAAACAGGAAAAAAGCCCTGCCCTCACAAAGTGTATCTTTAAGTGAGTCAGGGTTGTTTAGAGGGACACGATGAGTTTATTAAAGAGTATTAAACTCATACGATCACAAGATGCCACAATAGGCCATCTGCAAGCTGAGGAGCAAGGAAGACAGTCCAAGTCCCAAAAGCTGGAGAACTTGGAGTCTGATGTTTGAGGGCCGGAAGTATTCACCACAGGAGAAAGATGTAGGCGGGGAGGCTAGGCCAGTCTAGTCTTTTCATATCCTTCTGCCTGCTTTTTATTCTGGCTGTGCTGACAGCTGATTAGATTGTGTTCATCCAGATTAAGGGTGAGTCTGCCTTTCCCAGCCTACTGACTCAAATGTTAGTCTCTTTTGGCAACATCCTCACTAACACACCCAAGATAAATACTTTGCATCCATCAATTCAATCAAATTGACAGTATTAACCATCAAAAGTCCACCCCTTGTAGCCTTGAACCCATACACGTCTCCTGAAATCATATATAATCCTCAAATAAACACAATAATAAGGTCATAATTATGCCTAACATATTACAATTATCCTACATATAACTGGAAACACACCAATCCCCAACCCAAATGCTATTACATAAAGTTAACAATAATTAAATGCTCATATAAAGTCAATAAATATTATGTCACCTAATATAGAAAAAAAATAAAGTGAAGGTATTTTCTTAGTACAAGTGTATACATTCACAAATGTGTTTTTAACAAAAGGAGGAGAAAGTACACATGACAATTACAGTCCTCATTTCTGCCATCACTATTGCTTCAAACATTGCAGGGTTTATCTCCCCAAACAAAGATGGAAAGGCTGATGGCAGTGTGGGTCTGGGAGGGGATGTTGTCACTAATGGAGATAGGTAAGCTTTTTCTTCTGGCAAAAAAGGTTCATCAGAGTTTACAGCCTCAGTGTCCCCAGCTTCTTCAGGGTCCTCTCACACATCCCCATTTCAAGTTGCAGGGTTCCATTGTTTTCAAATAAATGTCCTCACTTTAACAGTAGACACCTGGCAAGGCTGTGCATGTACCTTTCATTGCAGGTCAGCCACTTGCATGATAAGAGCTTGTGTCTGATTTTCCACAATTTTAGCTCTTTCTCTAAAGCAGATAAGACTCTCAGTCAGGGCAATCTTAGCAGATTTGAGGCTCAGTATCTGCTTCTGAAGCCAGGAGTTAGAATACCTGTGTTTATCATTTTCTTTCATGACTTTGTTCAGCGAACTTAGGAGCAACCAACCAACTTCATTATGTTCCTAGTCCTCCATATATAGTCAAAGGTGTTATGTAAATCGTCACTAAACTCCTTGCCTCTCATGAGCAGTGAATCAGGAATGCCAGATGCATGTATTTTGCATAATTTTCTAAACAGTTCATGACAAGGACTATCAGTGTTCTCTGTACTATTAGAAGTAGAGTTCTTAGCATTTTTGGATGTAATCATCTTAAGCAGCCAACTCCAGAAACCTCAAAACCAGTTAAAGAACTCCATCCTTAATATTCTATTCTTCTAGAACCACTCCTGGTACCAAAATCTGAATTTTTTTTTCTCTTTGAGGAAGAGTCTTGCTCTGTTGCCCAAGCTGGAGTGCAGTGGCTTGATCTCAGCTCACTGCAACCTCCACTTCCCAGATTTAAGCAATTCTCCTGCCTCAGCCTCCTGAGTAGCTGGAATTACAGGCATGCACTGCCACACCCAGTTGATTTTTATATTTTTAGTAGAAACGGGGTTTCACCATGTTGGTCAGGCTAGTTTGGAACTCCTGACCTCGTGCATCCACCTGCCTCAGCCTCCCAATGTACTGGGATTAAAGGTGTGAGCCGCCATGCTGAGCCCACCAAAATCTGTGTTATTCAGGGTTCTCTAGAGGGACAGAACCAATAGCATATATATAAGGGGGAGTTTGTTAAGGAGTATTAAACTCACATGATTACAAGGTCTCACAATAGACCATCTGCAAGCTGAGGAGTAAGGAAGCCAGTCTGAGTCCAAAAGCTGAAGAACTTGGAGTCCAGTGTTTGAGGGCAGGAACCATCAAGCATGGGAAAAAGATGTAGGCTGGGAGAGTAAGCCAGTGTAGTTTTTTCATGTTCTTCTGCCTGTTTTTATCCTAGCCATCCTGGCAGCTGATTAGATTTTGCCCACCCTGATTAAGGGTGGGTCTGCCTTTCCCAGTCCACTGACTCAAATGTTACTCTTCTTTGGCAACACCTTCACAGACAAACCCAGAATCAATACTTTGCATCCTTCAATCCAAATCAAGTTGATACTCAGTATTAATTATCACAAGTAGCTAGACTTTACTGAGTATTCTCCTAAATGTCTGTTACATATTAATTTAATTTTTCCTCAACCACGTAATATAATAGGTACCAATATTATCCCACTTTGCAGATGAGGAACTTAAAGGTAAACTATTCTTAATATTACATGTTTATTTACTAGAAAAGGTAGGATTTTAACCCATACAGTTACGCTCTTAAACATATTGTCTTTATCATTAATACCATCACATTTAATTTTGTATTTGAATGTATGCCGTCTTTTTATTTCAATTATTTTGGCCCTCAAATTATCTTTATGGGTCTTTAAACTCTTAAACATTGTTTATGCAAGATGGCATTATTCTAACCTTGTAATATAAGCAAATATTTAGAAATAATAAGGACTTAATTGTTCAGTCATTTCCAGTCAACATTCTAAAAGCCTTCAAATACTGCTGGTTCCATTGAGGAATTCCTACAATTGAGAATATTTGGCTGCTTCTTCATCTAATATATCACTTAGTTTTCCAATATGGCATATCATATTAAATTCCATCTGCAACAGCAATACATTTAGAATTGTTGGTTTTTTCAACTAAAGTTGTTCACCAGACTGGAGTTATCAAAGTACATACATTCAACTGGCTATTGAAAATTTGATAACTTGGGTCTAGAAAGATTCTCTACAAAAACAGTAAAGAATGTATCACAGAAGTATAGAAAAGAGAGGGAGCAACCCAAATAGAAGGAAATGTGTCAGAGAAACAGGGAAATGGTCAGAGAAACAAGGATCTAGGAAAGGTTTGTTGTGGTTAGAGACACAGCAGAAATAATATGTTCAACATATATGGGAAAGCAGAAAAATATCAAATTCCACTAGGAATTTTTCTAAAATTAGAATATTTGACTTATTAGTTTTATAATAGTATGCAAAATATAATTGAGCTCACAGAAAATAATTTACATATAATTCTGAGCAGCATGCATACAAATAATTTATATACTATAAATATATATTTGCAATGTAAACTGTCATTTTATTGTTCAACTTTAAGTCTCTATCCTGTCTTTGAATTATAGATACCGAGATAAGTTAATGATTAAAAAAATTCATAAAAGGAAGCTCAACTTCAGAGATGCTCTGCAAATATTCCAGTTTCATGTTTTGTTGGCACACTTGTTAATTGCAACAGCAATTCCCTTAAATCTAAGAATGTTAAAGATGAACAAAACCCCAGAAGGCATGTCATTCAGATGTGAGGTAACATGGCATACACTGGTATGGTTCAGGATATGCTACAGCAAATGTATTTAAGCTGAAGAAATTTGAGAAAACTCACAGAAGCAGCAAGGTTATTTTCTCACCCTTTTCTGTGCTTCTGCCCTGAAGAAGGTCGTAAAACCTAGGAAAAATTTTCTGACGTTTCTCTGAAGCAGATCATAGTGAGAGTTGCTGTCTCTATACTCAGAGAAATAGAACATTATTATTTCTGAAAATGAAGAGACACAGATAAAAATCTGAACAAAATGGGTCTTGTTATATTTCCTCCAGTTTGTTGTCACTTTATCTTACTTTTTTATTCAGTTATACTTCTCCACTATTGCTACCAGTTGAGGATAATTGTCCATGTTCTTGGCATTTTGAACAAAGAATTGGACGAAATACACAAACAAAGCAAGAAAGCAAAAGAAGAGGTTTATTTTTAAAGAAAGTACACTCCACAGGGTGGGAGCAGGCTGCAGCCAGCGGCTTAAGAGCATTGGTTACAGAATTTTCTGGGGTTTAAATATCCTCTGGTGATTTCCCATTGATTCATTGTATGCAAATAAAGTAGTGGCCCATAGTGACCAGTCTGACTGGTTGTGGGAGGGGACCAATTAGAGTGAAGAGTAGGCCTACAACCAGTCTGATTGGTTGTGGGAGGGGACCTATCAAAGGTACTTTCATTTTTCAACTGCCATGCAGAAAAAGAAGGGGTTGCAGCTGCCACACAGCAACTGCCATGCAGAAAAAGCGGAAAAAGGAGAGGTTGAAAAGGGAGTGTCTTCCAACATTCAGTTAGCATTAATCAACCTTCTTTGTTCCCTGCCTCCAGACCCTATTCTCCTGCCTCGCTACTATCAACTTTATCAAACCTAGTGAAAGGAGTTGTTTAGCTTGCCTTAGGTAGATAGCAAGGGAAGGTTCCCTGGAAAGTCCCTGGCCCATGGGTCAGTGCCTCATTCCCACACAACATAAAAAGCAGTCTGAGAAAAAATTTAGGCAGCAAGCACTGATAAGGGAACTAACACAGGGTGTTGTACGTAGAAAAATGACAATGTTTGAGTTGATAGAAAAATCTTTGGTCTATTTGAATAAAAACTTGCACAAACCTCCAGCTCACTCAGTTAAGGGAACAAGACCTGGCATAACAATGACTTTGTCTTTTGTATAGTCAGCAGGCTCCTAGGAAAACATTTAATCTCCTTTTTGTGGGAATGGGCATGGTGGGCTCCAGGGGGTTCCAGTGGGCACTCTATTTTCCTTTATTTGGACTGTAAGTCCGGCTTCTATGAATCATCACTTCAGCCCCTGATTGGTCCCAGGCCAACTTTCACTTCAGCTTCTGATAGGTCCTGGGCCTAGATAAGAAGCAGCTGTGAATCATCATTTCAGCTCCTGATTGGTCCTGGGCCAAGGACCCGGCCAAGCTTTCTGATTGGTCCTGGGCCAGGGTCCCAAGCCAAGCTGAATCTCATGTTCTCCAACACAGCCTGCAGACTAAGCACATTCCTTGGGCTTTCCAGTCCATAGAAACCTCAAAAGAGACCTTATAGGAGGTACCACTGTTTGGGACTCCCTCTCTGCTGGCAAAGAACTTGCTTTGTTTTTTTAAGCTTTTGCTTCAACCTCACCTTTGTGTCCATACTTCTTAATTTTTTTGGAGGTAAGACAAAAAATTCTGGGCATAATCTCAGACAATGAGAGACTGTTACATTTTGGTGCATTGGTAAGACTACAACACTAGTATAAAAAATACACTGGTTTACACATTTTGGAGGTCTTGGTTTCCTGATGAAGGCTCCTGTGTCACCTAAAACTTGTATTAAATAAGTGTGTATACTTTTCTCTTGTTAGTCTGTCTTCTATTATAAGGGCCTCAGCCATAAGCCTAGGATTGGTAATGACACATGTACTCCCTGCAATTGTGGAGAACTTAGAGATGAAATGCCATAACAACTTAACAAAATGTTCAGTGTATTTTTTACTTGTGTCTGAAAGTAACATTATTCTAGATAATGGTAACCCTGAAGCATGCTTAATTTATATTTGAGATCTAATAACATAGTTAAATGGGGTTGGGTGTCAGAAGACTGAAGTATTTCAGTTCTAGGTTTTTTAATCCACTCTGTGCTCTTAGGCAAGTGAATTTATTTCTATATATGTTTGTTTCTTTACAAAAGTAGAATATATTTAATGTTTAGGTTCTTACAGAAAAACAGTAGTAATAATAAATAGGTCATGTCTTTGAGCACTTAGTATATCCAAGCAGTGTCTTAATTGTTTAATAATATACATTATTTCATATAAGCAAAACAACACTGAGGTGAGCAGCAATTTTTTTTATCTTAAAAATAGGATTAACTGATGCAAGATTGGTATACTTGCTTATTCTGGCCACATAGGTGGTAAGCTGCAGATCAGACTCAAATCTAGTTATGTCTGACAAGAAAATTCATGTGTTTAATCTCTTTTCTCCCCAGAAATGTGGCTTCCTTATTAGAGAGGTTGTGATCACATATAGAGAGTTTTAAGCTTTCCAGGCTATTAGGCTTTTTTGATGTTGCTAAATGCATTATATATCAAATTTAGAGTGTCTTCACCAGTTAAAGATGATTTTATTCTCACTATAAATCGCATCGAGAAACATGAATGGAGAGAAAATAGGTTTTTCTCGGGCAAAGGTCCACAGTTTTCATTATGTAAGCTTTTTCTTTTTTTTCTCTTAATTGAAGCAATTGAACAGCTATTGTTCAAACCTTTCAAGCACAACAACCACATCTTTCATGTAAATGAAAGGATAATCTAAAAACAGTTAAGCAAGCTTTGCGTGAAAAGAAACACTGTATTTGTGTTGAATAATCTAGTTCATGATTGTTCAGGTGATTATGAAAAAGGAAGTATTTAAAAGCAAATTAATAGCTAAATTCTGATTAGGAACCTTTACATTTGGGGCCTATAATAACGGGCAGATCTCATGACTTCAGAAAAGAGGAGAAAAGATATTGCTGTCTATTTAAGATCTGTTATGTGTCGCACATTTTGTGGTCAGAACTTGAATAAAGTATTTGACTTAATGCTTCTAGCATTTCTACTGCATAGGTAATATAATCTTTAACTTATAGATGAGGAAGCTAACGGTCATAGAGTTTAAATAACTAACTTAGATTTATATATCTAGTAAGTAATAGAGCTGAGATTCGCATCTTGGTCATTTTCTTTAATCCCAAATAAATAAACTTTTCATTATATTTAACTATTCCTCAAGAAAATAAATTGGTGTGATTGTAATAACTCTCACATATTACAAGTATATGTTAATGGAAAATTAACAAGTATATGTTAATTAGCATATAAGCAAGTATATGTTCATGAAAAATTAACATAAGAAAATTAGTATGGATTTTCTTTACAATGAAATTGTAAAAACAAATAGATTTAGACACAGAAGTTTTTTCATTGCTTAACAGGGCAGTGGATAAATTTCACCTTCAGTATTATTACCTTCAATATATCAGTGAATATATTATTCGTTAAACCTAGGCTAGCAATATCTTTGTCCCAATATTCTTGGCTAAACTCAAAATCTGTAGAATGAAACATAACTTCCACACATATATGAAAGTGTCTACCATCAACTAGCTGAAAATGTCTTTCTCCTTCAGCTTCTTCACTCAGTTCAACAAACATACTGTATTATTAGCGTGTGTAAAGCAGGGTACTGCACAAAGATCAAGAGGAGTGCAGTCATAATGAATAGTCTCAAGAAGCAAAATAATTACCTAAAGAAAATATCATTCAATGGAGATTAACTTTTTTTAAAAATTTAGTTTTTCAAGAATCAAAATAAGTACCTAAGTAAAGTATAATTAAATAAAGACTGAGAATAAGAAATAAAATAAAATAAACTGTAAGAGTGATGTAATCTAAGTATTCTGAAACTTTGGTAAATAAAAAATTTATCTTTGGCTGGGAAAACCAAGGAAGGATTCATGAAAAAATTAGCATACGGGCTAGACTTTAACAGGTTGATAGTTCCTTATATGTAACCTTATTTTTTGTTTGCTTTTCTCAGCTTTTTACCTTTTTAGTTTAAAAATATTTTAATGGCCGGGCGATTTGGCTTATGCCTGTAATCCCAGCACTTTGGGAGCCCGAGGCGGGCAGATCACGAGGTCAGGAGATGGAGACCATGCTGGCTAACACAGTGAAATCCCGTCTCTACTAAAAATACAAAAAAATTAGCCGAGTGTGGGGGCGGGCGCCTGTAGTCCCAGCTACTCAGGAGGCTGAGGCAGGAGAATTGAGTGAACCCAGGAGGTGGAGCTTGCAGTGAGCCGAGATCTTGCCACTGCACTCCAGCCTGGGCAACAGAGCGAGACTCTGTCTCAAAAAAAAAAAAAAAAAAATTTTAATGTACAGTTGAAAGCGTCATAAAGTAGTTGAAAGGAGAGTAGAAAGGATGATACAATGAATAACTGAATACTCTTGCCCAAAAACAGAATCATCAGTTAACATTTAGCTACATCTGTGCTTGTGTGCTTCTCTTCTCTTTCTCTCTGTCTTACTCTCCTTATATCAATTAATGACTTGAATAAATGTATAAATGTTTGATAGAATTTTGACAAACATAAGTGTGGAAAGCTTATTACAGATTTCAAATATGATGTGAAGAGAGGAAGAGTTTGGAATGAAAAGGAACAATTTAGGGAAGAACATGAAGTCTAATGTAGTTGGAACAAAGGATAAATGTAAAGGAAGCAAGGAAATTTACTTGAGGTAAAATTTTGAAAGACCATAATGCTAGACTAAAAGCTGAGAATTTTATTATGTAGGCAGCAAAAAGCACATATTTTGATACTTCCAAGTTTTGATTTTACTTATCTGCTACTGTTGCACTTAGATACAGTTGACTAATTCCTCATTCAATTTCCCACATTTATTCGCTCCCAGGATATCTCTTTTCTTAGTTCTCTTTTAACTTACTTTGTCACTCCTTCGTACTGCTTTATGGGTACCTTTTTCTCCAGTTGACCTGCAAATGATACTATTACCCATGGCCCCATAATCAATGTTCTGAATTTTTAGCTTCTCTCTTTCCCTGAAGAATCACAACTGCCTTTATGGTTTCAATTATTTCAATAAATTGAAGGCTTCTAAAGCTTAGCTCAAACTCTGGTGTCTTGTCATCTTTAGACTCATGTTCAATTCAATGTATGTCTTTACATGCATGTCCCATAGCCATCTAAAACTCCATATCTACAAAATTCAAATCACCGCATTTCTGTCTTTTTCTAACTGTTCTCCTTCTTCTATACTCACTATATTACTGCCACCTTCCTGGTTGCTAAAACCCCAAAGAAGGGTTTTATTTCTGCCTTTTTCTTCTCCTTTTCCTTGTTACCAAATCCTGTGGCTTTGTCCTTATTGGCACTATAATACAACTTTTCTTTCTATTTTTATTTTAACGAAACATGCTATTACTACTTCCTTCTTATGCTCAATGTTTTCAATATTTTAATACAGAGCTAAGGTATTATTTGCCTTGATAACCTTCTCTGCCACTGCATATCTGAGTTAATGGTTTTCTCTGGGTGTCCCCACAGAATTCCTTGTTTACCTTTATCATACCCTTTCAGAATGTGTTGTATTTGTTTACATACCTTTCTTCTTCTTTGTACAAAGTAATCCTTGAAGTTAGAAAATACATCTTTTATCATATTTTTTCATTGCCAACAACATGTACAAAGTAGCCAACATATACTTGTTGAATGAAGATTTAATGGATGAATAAGTTGAAGATTGTACAGAATGACATAAAATGTTCACAAGACATGCTACATACAGCTATTTCACAAGTATAGTCTTGACAAACTTTAGATGTAAAGTTCTTAAAGTGAAAAGACTGAAAAATCTGAGCTCTTAGAGCACTATATATATGTAGTCATTGTATCAGTTTTGTCTTAGTCTGTTTTGTGCTGTTATACCCTGTTATAGCACAGACTGGGTAATTTATAGGAAATCATTCATTATTCTCAATTCTGAAGACTGGGGAGTCCAAGATTAAGCCACCATTACCTGGTGAGGCGTCTCTCTGCCTCCAAGATGGTACCTTATTGCTACATTCTCTGAAGGAAACTAACCCTGTGTCCTCACATGGCAGAAGGACAAAAGAGAGTTAACCCACTCTCACAAACTCTTCTCATAGTGGCCTTCATCCATTCATGAGAACAGAAGCCTCATAACCTAAAGACCTCCCATTAGTCTCTCCTTCCCAACATTGTTGCATTGGGGATTCAGTTTTCAACACATGCATGTTAGAAGACACCTTTATACCATGGTGGTATAACCTGGTATTGTAATATTTATTATTATGATTATATACTTTACCAGACCTTATACCCCCATGTCTATGCATGATTCATTCCTGTCTTTTATACCAGTACCAATATTTAATATTTATTAGAAATTTAAATACTGTCTGATGAAATAAAGTTAAAATTTAGAAGAGGTTGACGAGAGAGAAAAGTGTATATTATGAAAGAGCTGAGGTATGGAGAGTAGAACCAGAACCAAGAGGCTTTAAGAATCTATATGAATACTAGAGATGAATGTGTATCATTATTAGATTTGGATTCTTAAGATTACGATAACAAATACATGTGATAATAAAAAGATGTCTGGTATTGTTAGAGGCAAAAGTGACTTGGGTGGAAATTTCAAATTATGTTTCAAATGTACAGGAAAATAAAGGCTTTGATTATTGATTTGAAGTTCAAGGCACTAGGAAGAAGAGATGATGTTTAGAGTTAAGATTACAATATAAATGGCAAAACAGTAAAGTATTGGTTGCTAGGGTGTTAGAGGAAAGAGGAAACAAGTGGGAAACCAAAGATTACTGTGTATAAAAAAGAAGAAAGGCAAATAAGCAAAGTATCTCTGTTTCCTCTTTCCCCTAACACCCTGGCAAGCATTACTTTACTTTCTGTTATTTAATACTTGCCTATTCTGGATATTCCACAGAAATTGTCTGTATTTTATTATTAGATACTCAAGTATAGTTTCTGGTAAATGTGAATAAGAATAACATTTAGAAAATTAGAAGCAACTTTTATAATCGAGATACTCACTCGTTTTATAAGGATTAGTTTATTTTAATCTTGATTTTAACTTGCTTCATATGTGTGAGGTGTGCCATTGTGATTAATATTTTTGCCCGATAAAATATACAGCAATTTCTATATTTGATAACAGACTGTTTCTATTTAATTAATATATCATTCATAACCTACAATATGTTTTATTTGTGTTGGCACAGTTCTTTCCAATATTTTCCTATCAATCATTTTCTATTCATAAGCAAAAGGAAACAAGTAAATATGTACATTTGTTACAGATTATCATAGTAGAAAACATTACAATGTAACAGTAGAAAATGAATGTTATGAATGCATTTAAAGGAGTATAACATTGTAAAAAGAAAGTAGAGGCTAGGGCTTCAGGGAAATTGAACTAATATAATTCCATTGCACTGATTTGTTACCATACATATTATTTTAACACATTTGTCTACTTGAATATTTATAGTTTTTAAAATGTACTTTCAGAAAGAGCAAAACCATTCCAAAATCTAATTATATGTCTTTCTGAAGTAAACATGAAGATTAAGCTTAATCCTCTGAAGTTTAAAATATCAGATTTCAAACATTAGATTTCAGAAAAAATGTATAATGAATTTTACAAGTGGCGCTGGTTAAAAACTAACAACAATCTCAATGCAGCACCTTATGCATATTATTCGTTCTATTTTTAAATATTATAAAATACTCCCCATCTTTTCACCAATGCTTCTAACACTGAAGTGATTTCTGAAAATTAAGAAAAAAAAACAAACAAACAAATAATGAACTCATACTTTTAATTTTTTCCAGTGATGTTCTTCCTTGTGGGCAAGAAAATAACAGGACTCACAAATTTCCACCAACCCCATGCTGTCTTTCTAATGAGATGTTGCGTTATTTTCTAGATAAGCTTGTCATGATAAAAAGACTAGACTGGGGCTTTTATCAAGACTGTAGCATCAGCAGCCTGATTGATGTCAGTGGGTTCAAAAATAAAACTCTTGGAGAAGGAGAACAAAGAAAAGAGATGAATAAACATAGATAAATAGAATATAACAGAGCAAGATAAAATCATAGTAGTGAAACATTGATCACATATTTATGCTAATCCTCCTCAGACACTCTAAGTTATTGCTTTGCTAAAAGCAAACAGAGCAAAACTTTTTAAAATTCACTTTTAATGTTCATAGTTCAAACAAACCATATTAGACAGCCTTAGATTTCAAGTAAAAAGACATTTATTCATTTGAGAATTGATGTCTTTGTTGTTTAACTCAAGTTTACACAACAATGTAATCAGTAAATTAGTTAAAAACTTCTGCTCGAGAAGTAAAATAAATATTCTTTTAAAGTTATATTTCTTGCTACATATATGAGAGAATATCACTCATGTGTGACCGTGTTAGTCAAGTCTTCGCTAAAGTCTGAGATTGTTTTTGAATTCATGAATTCATCCTCAAAGTCTAATATTTGGAAAGTTTATAACTCTTAGAATGCATGCTATTTTCTCAGAATGGCAGAACATGACTACTTCCATTTTATGTTTAGGCAATAAACACTTCTTGAAAATTAATGTTTTAAAAAAGATTTTATGTAAGTGAATTGCACTGTATACTGCAGTATAGGAATTTCAAATTAAGTAATTATTAGAAGCCAAAGAAAATCTAAAGTATTACATACACACAATTCTGTAGTCATGCTTGTATGTGTGTAATAGTAGAAGTGAAACACATTATATACTACATAGTATTGAGTTTTATTGTTTTAACAGTTTCCATTCATACTTACTTTACTTTTCTTTCTATGATTCACAAAATATGTGATTTATTAAGTGAATCATGTCAAAAAACAAAGTTTCTATTTCTCTTTCAAATTTTGCCATGCAAGTGCTGGTTTAGTCATTTTTATTATAAATGTTCAATATTTATTTGATATACTAGACGTACATATTTCACTAACATAATATTAATGCATGGAGTTAGTGAATGAACATGTAAAAAAAAATGCTTATATTTTTATGATTTGATTTAAATGCCTGCCCTAATATTGTCACATGAATTTCTACCTAGAAATTTTATTGCCGATCCATAGAATATGTGCATGTTCAATTTTACTGGCTGAGGCTGAACTATTGTATAACATTTTTGCACCAATTTATACTCCCATCAGCATTGTCCAAGGGTTTTCTTTTATTCACATCCTCTCCGAATGCTTTGTATTATTTAATTTCTTCATGTACGCAAATATAATTGGCATACATTGTATATCATTATACTCATTTTGCTTCTCTTTTGTCAATAAGTTTGAATTTAGTATGTTAATTTGCAATTGATATTTCTTTTTGGATGAGACATCTATTTATGTCATTTATACATGAAATAAAGTGACTTTTTGACAGTGATCTGTAGTGGAATTTTTGTATTGTTTTCTATATATTCTGGAAAAGATTTATTTTTGTTTGTTTACACTGCGACAAATATCTTCTGTCTGTATTCTGGTCATATTTTCACTTTTTAGGCTTCCTTTGGATAAACAAAACCTTTAAATTATAAAGCACCCCAATATTTTCTCATTCTTTTAAATTAGTGATTTCTATTTGCTTAAGGAATTCTCCCTATCCTTATAGTTTAAAAATATTTCTTTATATCTTATTTTCAAAAGTTTACAACCTTTCTTTCACATTTAGCTCCTTAACCTTTCTCAAACTGATGGTGTGAAATAGATATTCATCTTTATCTTTTCCATATAGATGACCAAGCTTCTTAGCATAATTCTCTAACTAGTCCCTTCTTTTTTCTCTGTTCTTCAATGCAACTTCTTTCATATAGAACGATCCATAAGTACATAAGCATATTGTGTTTTATTTTTCCTTTTCTATTTTTAAATATGTCTATTCCTATATAAGTAACATTCTGACAATTACTGTGACTTTATAATAAATCTTGGTATCTAGTAGGGCATATCACTTTTTTTATGTTGTATTTTTAATGAACAAATAATAATTGTATATATTTAGTGGGTGCAATCCTTTTTATAATTTTTTGATATATATATAGATTGTGAAATTATTAAATCATATAAATTAACATAGCTATCACAACACCTACTTCTTTTTTGTACTGAGAACATTTTAAATCTACTTTTTAAGCAATTTTTAATCATACAGTACGTCATTGTTAATGAAATTCATCATGCCGTGCAATAGAGCATTGAAATTTATTCCTGCTGTCTAACTGAAGCTTTGAACCCTTTGACACATGTCTCCCCTTTTCTCATTTTCTTTCCCCTAGTCTTTGGTAACCACCATTCTACTCTCTACTTCTATGAGTTCAGGATTTTTAGATTTCACATGTAGGTGAGATCATGCAGTGTTCTGAGCCTGGCTCATTTCATTTAGCATAATGTACTCCACATTCATTCATGTTGTCCCAAATGACAGACTTGTTTTTCTTTTTTAAAGATATGTAGTATTCTGTTGTGTATATATACCATATTTTATATTTCCATTCATCTGTTGATGGATACTTAGGTTGTTTCTTTATCTTGGCTGTTATGAATAGTGCTGCAATAAACAAGGGTGTGAAGATGTCTCTTTGATATGCTGATTTCTTTTGGATGTACACCCCATAGTGGATTATAGCATTTATATTTTTAGTGTTTTGAGAAAGCTTCATACTGTTTGTCATGATGAATACACTATTTTGTATTCCCAACAACAGTATCCCAGTGTTTGCCTTTCTCTTGCAAACATTTTTTTTTTTTTTATTTCTGACAATATCATTGTAATTGGGGTGAAATAATATTTCATTGTGGTTTTGATTTGCATTTCCCTGATGATTACTGATGTTGAGCATTTTTTCATATATTTGTTGGTCACGTGTATGTCCTTTTTTTTTTTTGAGAAATGTCTGTTCTGATTCTTTACCCATTTTTGAATTGGGTTGCATGTTTTATTGCCATTGTATTTAGTTCTTTATATATTACTTATATTAGCCCCTCATCAGAATATTTGGTTTGCAAATATTTTGTCTCAGTCTGTGGGTTGCCTCTTTATTCTGTTGTTTCCTATGCTGTGCAGAAGCATTTTAGTTTGATGTATCCCATTTGTCTATTTTTGCTTATATTGCCCATATTTGGTTCACATCCATGAAATCATTGTCAGATCAATGTTGTGGAGCTTTTCCTCTGTACTTTCTTCCAGTAGTTTTAGAGTTTCAGATCTTATGTGTAAGTTTTTAATAAATTATGAGTTGACTTTTCTATGCAGTTTGAGATAAGGGTCCAATTTTATCTGTTTGCATGTGGATATATGGTTTTCCCATTAAAATTTTTGAACAAAAGCATCCTTTTCACATTGTGTATTTTGGGCAGCTATGTCAAAAATCAGCTGATTATAAATGCATGCATTTATTTCTGGACATTATATCCTGAGCAACGTATTTCTTTTTATGCAAGTGTCATGCTGTTTTGATTATAATATTTTTGTAATATATTTTGAAATAAGGTACTGTGATATCTCTAGCTTTGTCATTTTCCTCAAGATTGCTTTAGCTATTTGAGCTCTGTTTTGGTTCTATATGAATTTCAGGTATTTTTTTTTTCCTATTGATGTTAAATATAATTTGAATTTGATAGGGATTGCATTTAATCTGTACATAGCTTTGGGGGAAATGGAACATTTTAACAATATTAATAATTCCTATTCATAAACATACTATGTCTTATCACTTGTGTTATTCTCAATTTCTTTCATCAATGTTTTAGCGGTTGTAATATATACATGGTTTACCATCTTGGTTAAATTTACTTTTCGGTATTTTATATTTCTAATACTAGTATGAATAAGATTGTTTTCTTAAATTATTTTCTTTGGAATAATTTGTTGTTGGTGTATAGAAACTCTACTGACTTTTGCACATTGAATTTGTATTTTACAACCTTGCTGAATTCAGTAATCAGTAATCACAGTTATTGGTAGAGTCTTTAGGTTTTTTTTATATAAAATTATGCTGTCCAAAAGCAGAGAATTTAACTTCTTCCTCTCTAATTTGGATCTCTTTCTTTCTTTCTCTCTATTCCGCAAATGCTCTGGCAGTACTATGTTGAACAGAAGTGGCAAGGGTGGAAATTCTTGTGTTATTCCTGATGTTAATGAAAAATCTTTCAGTTTTTGACTATGAAGAATAATGTGTGATGTGGGCCTGTCATACATGGTCTTGATTGTTCAAGGTATATTCCCTCTATCCTAACTTCTTGAGAGTTTTTATCATGAAAAGATGTGGGATTTTTTTCCAATGCTTTTTTGCATCTATTGAGATGATAATATGGCTTTTGTCTTTTATTTTGTTAATATGATGCATTCTATTCATTGATTTGTGTATTGAATGTCCTTGCATCCCAGAGATAAATCTCACTTGATAATGGAGAACGATCCTTTTAATGTTATTTTGCATTTTCTTTGTTAGAATTTAGTTGAGACTTTTTGCATCAGAATTCATCAGAGATATCTGCTTATATATATATATATTTTTTAAATAGCATCCTTGTCTGGTTTTGGTATCAGGGTAATGCTGGCCTTGTAAAATAAGTTTTAAAGTATTCTCTCATCTTCATTTTTTTGAATGAGTTTGAGAAGCATTGACATTCAATCTTTTAAAAATATCTGGTAAAATTCAGCCATGAAGCTGTTAGGTCTTAAGCTGTTTTTTAAGGGAAGACTTTTTATTATCAATGCCATCTTTTACTCAGTATTAATCTGTTGGGAGCAGGCCCCCCAAAATCTGGCCATAAGCTGGCCCCAAAACTGGCCATAAACAAAATCTCTGCAGCACTGTGACATGTTCATAATGGCCCTAATGCCCAAGCTGGAAGGTTGTGGGTTTACAGGAATGAGGGCAAGGAACACCTGGCCTGCCCAGGGCGGAAAACTGCTTAAAGGCATTCTTAAGCCACAAACAATAGCAGGAGTGATCTGTGCCTTAGGGACATGCTCCTGCTGCAGTTAACTAGCCCAACCTATTCCTTTAATTCAGCCCACCCTTTCATTTCCCATAAGGGATACTTTTGGTTAATTTAACATCTTTAGAAACAATGCTAATGACTGGTTTGCTGTTAAAAAACATGTGGGTAAATCTCTGTTCAGGGCTCTGAAGGCTCTGAGACCCCTGATTTCCCACTTCACACCTCTATATTTCTGTGTGTGTGTCTTTAATTCCTCTAGTGCAGTTGGGTTAGGGCCCTCCCCCACAGAGGTGCTCTCGGCAAGTGGTGTCCATCGTGGGGGCTTGAATCCAGGTCGAAGGGTCACCAGAGTGATGGTTGGAATGGAAAACTAACTGGAGGACACCTGAGTACTCTTAAAGCAATCCCCATGGTGAGTAAGAAGGGGAGCTCGGAAGTGTCAGGGTAACAATGGGACAGGTGTGGGGTCTGGTTCGTTCCACCTTGGAACTTTTTCACACTGATAATGAGAAGAATGAGACTATAGCAAAATAACAGAAGAGGTTACAGAACATGTTTATTTACCAGCTAAAACTAAAGTGGCAAAGGAAGGAGAGGTTCATCCCTACCCTTCTGCACCCCCTCATTATTATTTTGAAGAAAAAGACCCTCCAGATCTTTCTTTTCTGGAGGACACTGGGCAAAAAGTAGTTGCCCCAGTGACTGTTTGAGCAGCACCTCAAATGACTGCTCTTAGTTCTATTCAGGCAGGAATTCAGCAAGCTAGACGAGAGGGTGATTTACAGGCTTGGCAGTTCCCTGTTAGAATACAAGGATTGGTAAATATAGGAGCAGACATTTTAATCATTTCTCTATAGCACTGGCCATCCACGTGGCCAATTCAACCTGCTCAATTTAACGTAGTTGGAGTTGGTAAAGCCTCTGAAGTATATCAAAATAGTTATATTTTGCATTGTGAAGAGCCCAATGGACAACCTGGGAGTATTCAATCAATTATAACTTCTGTAACTATATATTTATGGGGGAGAGATTTATTACAACAATGGAGACCACAAGTTGTAATTCCAGAACAATTATATAGCCCTCAAACTCAACATATGATGCATGAAATGGTGTATGTCCCTGGTATGGGACTAGAAAAAAAATTGCAAGATTTGAAAGAACCACTTCAAGTGGAAAAATAAAGTTTCCACCAAAGATTAGGATATCATTTTTGATGGTGGTCATCATTAAGCCTCCAGAACCTATACCTTTAAAATTGTTAACAGATAAGCCAATTTGGATAGAACAATGGCCGCTAAGTAAGAGAGATTAGTTAACGCCTGAGGCGTTAGAGAGATTAGTTACTGAACAATTAGAAAATAGGCACATAGCTCCAACATTTTCCCCTTGGAATTCTCCAGTTTTCATAATTTAAAAAAAAATTGGGTAGATGGAGATTGTTAACTGACTTAGGAGCCATCAATTCAGTTATACAATCTATGGGAGCAATACAGCCAGGATTACCTTCTCCTGCTATAATTCCAAAAAATTGGTCTTTAATCATCATAGATTTAAAAAACTGTTTCTTTACTATCCCTTTAGCTGAGCAAGACAGTGAATGGTTTGCATTTACAATTCCTGCAGTAAACAACATGCAGCCTGCTAAACGTTTTCCTTGTTTCACGGGTTTAGTAATGGTAATGCTTCTTATTCTGGCTTGAAAAGTAAAGTTTTCCAGACACCCTATACTTCAGCTCAAAAAGCAGAGCTTGCAGCTGTAATTGAGGTATTGAATACTTTTGATATGCCTATTAATGTGATTTCTGATTCTTCATACGTGGTTCATTCCACACAGTTAATTGAAAATGTTCAGTTATGATTTCATACAGATGAACAACTGATGACTTTATTTTTCCAATTGCAAGCAGCAGTTAGGAGTAGAATGCACCCTTTTTACATCACTCATATTAGGGCTCATACACCTCTTCCAGGACCTTTGACTGAAGGGAATCAAATGGCTGATCACCTAGTTGCTACTGCAATATCTAATGCTAGACACTTTCACAATTTAATCCATATTAGTGCCTCTGGTCTCAAACGCAGATACAGCATTACCTGGAAAGAAGCTAAAACTACTATCCAGCGATGCCCAACTTGCCAAATGGTACATTCTTCATCTTTTTACAGGAGGAGTTAATCCTGGAGGATTGGAACCTAACTCTCTTTGGCAAATGGATGTCACACATGTTCCCTCGTTTAGGAGACTAGCTTATGTACACATATGTGTGAACACCTTTTCTCACTTTGTCTGGGCGACATGCCAATCAAGAGAGTCTTCTGCCTGTGTTAAATGTCACCTTTTGCAGTGTTTTGCGGTAATGAGCATTCCAGCTTCTATTAAAACAGATAATGCCCAGGCTATGCTAGCCAAGCTTTAGCTACATTTTTCTCTATGTGGAATATTAAACACATTACTGGTATCCCATACAACTATCAAGGAGAAGCCGTAGTGGAAAGAATGAATCTCTCCCTAAAACAGTAGTTGCAAAAGCAGAAAGGGAGAGACAGACAATATGGAACACCGCAGATACAACTGAATCTAGCATAATTAACTTTAAATTTTTTGAGCCTGCCCAAAGGCCAGATGTTATCAGCAGCTGAACAGCATCTACAGAAACCAGCTGCAAAGACGGAAGCAGAACAACTGATTTGGTGGAGAGATCCAATAATAAAAAGTTGGGAAATAGGTAAAATAATAACTTGGGGTAGAGATTATGCTTGTGTTTCTCCAGGACCGAATCAACAGCCAATTTGGATACCATCAAGACACCTGAAACCTTATCATGAGCCAGAGGCTGAGGAAGAGACTCTGGGAGGATCCCGAGGACCCCCCGGTTGCAGCCATGTAGAGACTGACGCTGAGGAGGAACAACACCTGTCGAACACAGCCACCCATCTGGGAACAGATCAAGAAGCTGTCACAGATGGTGGAAGAAAACCGAGGAAAGCGGGACAACCAGTCACAACGAGTAATTTAATGATAGCTGTGATAGCAGTTATCACCACTGCCATGAGTATTCCTTCAATAAGGCTGATACAGAGAATAATTATACTTATTGGGCATATTTATCAATCTTGGCTGGCCATAATGCCTGAATGCAATCACATCCTTTCTGTCACTCATGTCTTTTGACTTAAAAATAATTTATTCATATTCTAATTAATTATTTATAGGCAAGAACCTACTAGTGCCATTTTCTTAATTGTTTTCCAGTTGATTTTTACACCCTCGGTCTGTTCCTTTCCTTCTCTCTTGTATCTCCCATTGTGATTTGATGACTTACTGTAGTGTTACACTTTGAGACTTTTCATGTTTTGTGTATCTACTCTAGGTCTTTGTTGATGACTATCATGAGGCTTACATAAAACATCATATGCTTGTAACAGGCTATTCTAAGTTTATAATAACTTAAATTTAATTACATGCACAAACTTAACACTTCACTTCTTCCAATTTGTGTTTTTGATGTCTTAACATGTATTTTTATAATTTGTATCTGTTAACACACTATTGTAACTACAATTATTATTAATTGTTTTGTCTTTTAATCTTTATACCAGAGGTATAACTGATCTACAAACCATCATCACAATATGAGTATTTTTAGTCTAAATGTGTATTTATTTTAACATATATTTTAATATGTTGTTATGTTACTGGCTAGGGTTCTGCCTCTTAAGCTTTAAGAACTCACTTTAACATTTATTATAAGGGAGCTCTAGTGGTGATAATCATCCTCAGCATTTGTTTGTATGTGAAAGTGGTATGGTTTCATTCTGTCCCTACCCAAATCTCATCTTGAATTGTAGTTCCCATAATCTCCACGTGTCATGGAAGGGACCTGGTGGAAGGTAATTGAATCATAGGGGTGGTTACCCTCATACTAGTCTAGGGATAGTGAGTGAGTTCTTACAAGACTTGAGGGTTTTATAAGGGTTTTCCCTGCTCTTCACTAATTCTTCTTCCTGCCGCCATGTGAAGAAGAATGTGTTTGCTTCCACTTCCACCATGATTGTAAGTTTCCTGAGGCCTCCCCAACCCTGTGAAATTTTGAGTCAATTCAACCTCTTTTTTTGTAATTTGTCCATTCATGGGATCTTTATGGCAGCAGGAGAACAGACTAATACAGAAAGGTTTTCCCTCTCATTTATTTTTATGTTTTTATTTTTATTTTATATGACTTTTGACTAAAAACTTGCTAATTTTATTTTAATTTTTAAGTCCATTGCCTCAAACATTTATCTTTTCAGTTATAAAAAATCTAATTACAATCTTTAAGTCATTTTAAAATGCACAATTAAGTAATTATTGACTATAGTCACCTTGTTGTGTTAACAAATAGTAAGCTTATTCATTCTTTCTATTTCTTTAGTAGAGATTAACCATCTCCACCTTCCTCCAAACCCACAATACCCATCCCAGCCACTGGTAATCATTCTTTCACTCTCTATGTCCATGAGTTCAATTGTTTTGATTTTTAGATCCCATAAATAATTGAGAACATGTGACGTATGTTTTTCTGTATGTGGCTTATTTCACTTAATATAAAGATCTCCAGTTCCATCCATGTTGTTGCAAATGACTGGATCTCATTTTCTTATTGCTGAATGATACTACCTTGTGTTTATTTACCAACTTTTCTTTATCCACTTATCTGTTTATGGAGGCTTACATTGTTTCCAAATCATAGCTGTTGTGAAGAGTGCTGCATCAACAACAGCAAAAAAGGAGTGCAGATAACGTTTTGATATACTGATTTCTTTTCTTTGGGGTATATAATCAGCAGTGGGATTGCTGAATCAAATGATAGCTCAATTTCTGAGGTTTTTGAGGAACCTCCAAGCTGTTGGAGCTGTTGAGAGTTTGGTTATTAACTGACTTGAGGAAATCTTCTTTCTATTAAATTTGCTTGCTATACTATAACTTTCTTGTACTTGGATATTGATATATTTCCCTAGGTTTGTGAAGTTCTCTGTTATTATCCCTTTGAGTAAACATTCTACTCATCTCTTTTTGTCTATATCCTCTTAAATGCTGAAAACTCTTTTTTTTTCTCTTTATTTCTTGTAAAAATTAAAAAAAAACACGAAATACATGTGCAGAATGTGCAGGTGTGTTACATAGATATACTTGTGCCATGCTGGTTTACTGCACCTATTGAACTGTCCTCTAACTTCCCTAGCCTCACCCCCCACTCCCCAACAGGTCCTGGTGTTTGTTGTTCCCATCTCTGTGTCCATGTGTTCTCAATGTTCAGCTCCCACTTATGAGTGAGAACATGTGGTGTTGGGTTTTATGTTCCTGTGTTAGTTTGCTGAGGATGATGACTTCCAGCTTCATCCATGTCCCTGTAAATAACATGATCTCATTCTTTTTTTATGGGTGCATAGCATTCCATGATGTATATGTACCACATTTTCTTTATCAAGTCTATAATTTTTGGGCATTTGGGTTAGTTCCATGTCATTGCTATTGTAAATAGTGCTGCAATAAACATACATGTGCATGTGTCTTTATAGTAGAATGATTTATATTCCTTTGGGTATATACCCTGTAATGGGATTGCTGGGTCAAATGGTATTTTTGGTTCTAGATCTGTGGGGAATTGCCATACCGTCTTCCACAATTCCTGAACTTATTGGCATTCCCAACAACTGTCTAAAAGCATTCCTATTTCTCCACAGTCTTGTGAGCATCTATTGTTTCCAGACTTTTTAATAATTGCCATTCCGATTGGCATGAGATGGGATCTCACTGTGGTTTTGATGTGCATTTCTCTAGTGATCAGTTATGTTGAGCTTCTTTTTATCTATGTTTGTTGACTGCTTGAAAGTCTTATTTTGAGAAGTGTCTGTTCATATCATTTGCCCACTTTTTAATGGGGTTGTTTGTTTTCTTGTAAATATGCTTAAGTTTCTTATAAATTCTGCATATGGTACCTTTGTCAGATAGGTAGATTGCAAAAATTTTCTCCCATTCTGTAGGTTGTCTGCTAACCTGACAATAGTTTATTTTGCTCTGCAGAAGCTCCTTCTTTTAATTATATTACATTTGTCAATTTTGACTTTTATTGTGAAGATCAGATGGTTGTAGATGTGCAGTGTTGTTTCTGAGGTCTCTGTTCTGCTCCATTAGTCTATATGTCTGTTTTGGTACCAGTACCATACTGTTTTGGTTACTGTAGCCTTGTAGTGTAATTTGAAGTCAGGTAACATGATGCCTTCAGCTTTTTTTTTTTTTTTTTTTTGCTTAGGATTGTCTTGTCTATATGGGATTTTCTGTAATTCCATATGAAATTTAAAAGTTTTTTTCTAATTCTGTGAAGAATGCCAGCAGTAGTTTGATGGAAACAGCATTGAATCTATAAATTACTTTGGGCAGTATGGCCATTTTTATGTTATTGATTCTTCCTATCCATAAGGATGCAATGTTTTTCCATTTTTGTCCTCTCTTATTTCCTTGAGCAGTGGTTTGTAGTTCCCCTTGAAGAGGTCCTTCACATCCCTTGTTAGTGGTATTCAAGGTATTTTATTTTCTTTGCAATGATTGTGAATGGGAGTTCATTCATGATTTGGCTCTCTGCTTGCCTATTGTTAGTATAAAGGAATGCTTATAATTTTTGCACATTGATTTTGTGTCCTGAGACTTTGCCAAAGTTATTTATCAGTTCAAGAGGTTTTTTGGGCTGAGATGATAGGGTTTTTTAAATATAAAGTCATGTCATCTGCAAACAGAGACAATTTGACTTTCCCTCTTCCTACTTTAATACGTTTTATTTATTTATCTTGTTTGATTGCCCTGGCCAGCACTTCCAATACTATAATGAATAGGAGTGGTGAGAGAGGACATCCTCATCTTGTACTAGTTTTCAAAGGGAATGCTTTCAGGTTTTGCCCCTTCAATATGATACTGGCTGTTGGTTTGCCATAAATAGCTCTTTCTATTTTGAGATATGTTCCATCAATATCAAGTTCACTGAGTTTTTAACATGAAGGGATGTTGAATTTGATCAAAGGCCTTTTCTGCATTTATTGAGATAATCATGTGGATTTTATCTTTGGTCCTGTGTATGTGGTGGTTTACGTTTATTGATTTGCATATGTCGAACCAATCTTGCATTCCAGGGATGATGCCAACTTGATCGTGGTGGATAAGCTTTTTGATGTGTTGCTGGTTTCGGATTGCCAGTATTTTAACAAGGATTTTTGTATCAATGTACATCAGGGATATTGTCCTGAAGTTTTCTTTTTTGTTGTTGTTGTGTCTTCCCGGTTTCAGGATCAGGATAATGCTGGCTTCATAAAATGAGTTAGGAAGGAGTCTCTCCTTTTCAATTGTTTGGAATAGTTTCAGAAGGAATGATACCAGCTTCTCTTTGTATTTCTGGTAGAATTCAGCTGTGAATCTTCCAGGGTGTATGCATCCAGGAATTATCTATTTCTTCTTGATTTTCTAGTTTATTTGTGTTGAGGTGTTTATAGTATTCTCTGATGGTAGTTTGTATTTCTGTGGGGTCAGTGGTGATATTTCATTTATCAATTTTCTATTGTGCCTATTTGATTCTTCACATTTTTCTTCATTATTAGTCTAGCTAGGAGTCTATCTATTTTCTTAATTTTTTCAAAAAATCATCTCCTGGATTCATTGATTTTTTTCAACTTTTTTTTTTTTTTTTTTCATCTCTACCTCTTTCAATTCTGCTCTGATCTTAGTTATTTCTTATCTTCTTTTGGAGTAGTTTGCTCTTGCTTCTCTAGCTCTTTTCATTGTGATGTTAGGGTGTCCATTTGAGATCTTTCTAACTTTCTAATGTGGACATTTAGTGCTATAAATTTCCATCTTAATACTGCTCTAACTGTGTCTCAGAGATTCTGGTACATTTTCTCTTTATTCACATTGGTTTCAAAGAACTTCTTGATTTCTACCTTAATTTCATTATTTACCTAGTCGTCATTCAGGAGCACGTTGTTCAATTTCCATGTAATTGTGTGGTGGTGAGTGAGTTTCTTAATCCTGAGTTCTAATTTGATTGCACTCTGGTCTGAGAGACTGTTCATTATGATGTCAGTTCTTTAGCATTTGCTGGGGAGTGTTTATGTTTTACTTCCAATTATGTGGTCAATTTTATAAGTGTCATGTGGCACTGAGACAAATGTATATTCTGTTAATTTGAAATAAAGACTTCATAGATGTCTATTAGGTACACTTGATCCAGAGCTGAGATCAAGTCCTGAATATCCTTGTTCATTTTCTGTCTCATTTATCTGTCTACTACTGACAGTGGGGTGTTAAAGTCTCACACTATTATTGTGTGGGAGACTAAGTCTCTTTGCCAGTCTCTAAGAACTTGTTTTATGAATCTGGGTACTCTTGTATTGGGTGCATATATATTCAGAATATTTCACTTTTCTTGTTAAATTGTTCACTTCACCATTAGGTAATGCCCTTCTTTGTCTTTTTTGATCTTTGTTGGTTTAAAGTCTGCTTTGTCAGAGTAGGATTGCAACCCCTGCTTTTTTTTTTTCTTTTCAATTTCTTTTTAAATTTTCTTTCATCCCTTTACTTTGATCCTGTGTGTGTCTTTGCACATAAAATGGGCCTCTTGAATACAGCACACTGATGAATGTTGACTCCCTATCCAGTTTGCCAATGTGTGTTTTTTAATTGGGGTGTTTAGTCCATTTACATACAAGGTTAGTATTATTATGTGTGAAATTGATCCTGTCATCATGATGCTGTCTGGTTATTTTGCACACTAGTTGATGCAGTTTCTTCACAGTATCATTGGTCTTTATATTTTGGTTTGTTTTTGCAGTGGCTGGTACCGGTTTTATCCTTCCATATTTAGTGCTTCTTTCAGCAGTTCTTGCAGGGCAGGCATGTTGGTAACAAAATCTCTCAGCATTTGCTTGTCTGGAAAGGATTTTATTTATCCTTCACTTATAAAGCTTAGATTGGCTGGATATGAAATTCTGGGTTGAAAAATTCTTTTCTTAAAGGATGTTGAATCTTGGCCCCCAATCTCTTCTGGCTTGTAGGGTTTCTGCTGAGAGGTCCACTTGTAGTCTGATGGGCTTCCCTTTGCATGTGACCTGGCCTTACTTTCTGGCTGCCCTTAACATTGTTTTCTTCATTTTGACCTTGGCCAATCTGACGATTATGAGTCTTGGAGTTGATCTTTTTGTGGAGTATCGTAGAGGTGTTCTCTGTATTTCCTGAATTTGCATGTTGGCTTGTCTTGCTAGGTTGGGGAAGTTCTCCTTGGTAATTATCCTGAACTGTGTTTTTCATCTTGTTTCCATTCTCCCTGTCTCCTTCTGGTACTCCACTCAACTGCAGATTTGTTTGTTTGTTTGTTTGTTTGTTTATGAAGTTCCATATTTCTTGGAGGATTTGTTCATTCCTTTTTATTCTTTTTTCTATAATATTGTCTGCATACCTTATTTCAGTAAGGTGGTCTTCAAACTCTGATATCCTTTTTCCCACTTGGTCAATTCAGCTGTCAATACTTGTGTATGTTCCGTGAAGTTCTCATGCTGTGTTTTTCAGCTCCATCAGGCCACTTATGTTCCTCTATAAACTGGTTATTCTAATTAGTAATTCCTCCAACCTTTTATCCAGGTCTTTAGCTTCTTTGCATTGGGTTAAAACATGCTCCTTAACTCATTATAGCTTTTTATTACCCATCTTCTGGAGCCTACTTCTGTCAATTTGTCTATCTGGTCCTCCATCCAGTTCTGTTCCCTTGATGGAGAGACGTTGTCATCATTTGGAGGAGAAAAGGCACTCTGGTCTTTTAGGTTTTCAGCATTTATTCCTGATTCTTTCTCATCTCCGTGAGTTTGTCTAGTTTCGGTATTTGATGCTGCCAACTCTTTGATGAGGTTTCTGTTGGGGCATTTTTGTTGTTCTTGTTCATGCTGTTGTTATCACTTTCTTCTTGTTTTTCTTTCAATAGTCAGGTCCCTCTTCTGTAGGGCTGCTGCAGTTTGCTGGGGGTTCATTTAAGGCCTTATTCACCTGATTTGCCCCTGTACCTGGAGATGTCACTCAAGGAGGCTGGAGAGCAGCAAAGATGGGTGCCTGCTCTTTCTTCTGGGACTTCTGACGTCAAGGGGCACCAACCTGATGCCAGTAGGATTGCTTCTGTATAGGATGCCTGACAACTCCTGTTGGAGGGTCTCACCCAGTTGGGTGGCACAGGGAGCAGGGCTTGTTTAATGAAGCACTTTGTCCTTTGGTGGAGAGGCTGTGTCTTGCTGGGAGGGAAATCCACTCATCTGGGCAGCCCAGATTCCTCAGAACTACCAGGAATAGAGGCTAAGTCTGCTGGTCTGCAGAGATTTCAGCCACCCCGCCTCCTAGGGGCTCAGGCCCAGGGAGATCCAAATTCTGTTCCTGAGACTCTTGCTGGAATTATTGGAGATCCTGCAGGGAAGCACCACCCACTGAGGAAGGATGGGTCAGGGTTAGACCTGAAGAGGCACTCTGGCTGCAGACTCCCACAGCTGGTGTGTTGGGCTGTGGGAGCAAGTCTTGGGACCAAGCTGTCCAACCTGCCTGGCTCCAGCAGGGAAAAAGTATAGTCTGGAGCTATAGAAATTGGTGCCACCCTTCTCTTGCCCAGGGAGCTTAGCATGTTAGGCAGTTGCAAGTTCCAGCGCTGGCTGCTGCCCCTCCCCCAAGGGACTCAAATGGCTTAGACAGTAAGCAGCCACAGACAGTGCTGGTCACCTCCCAACCCAGGAGTTTGGTAGGCTTAAGCAGATTCCAGCTGAGAGGCTGTAAGAATCTGCACGTTCCAGGATTGGGATGCTAGGCTCCGATTGCATGCATTTATGAGTGGGATCTCCCGATCCATGGGTTGCACAGTTCCAGGGAAAAATCAGTTTTCTTGGGTGAGTAGCACGCTTACTCACCACCTCCTTTGGGTGGGGGAAGGGTGTTCCCCTTCCCCATCTTGCTCTCAGGTGGGCTTCCACACCACAATGCTCTTCCTTCTCTCCATGGGTCATGCCAGTCTTCTAGTCAATTTTGATGATAGAACCTGGATACCTTGGTTGCCAGTGAAGGATTCACATGCTTATTATGTTTTTTCCTATGCAAGCCTCTAAACAGCACTACTTCTAGTCAGCCATCTTGATCCCACCCCTACCCCAATACCTCAGAATTGCTCTTTTGAGGATATTTTCTAGATCCTGTATGTGTGCTTTGTTTTTTTATTATTCTTTTTTTTTTTGTCTCCTCTGACTGTGTATTTTCAAATAGCCTGCCTTCAAGCTCACTCATTCTTTCTTCTGATTGATTGATTCTGCTATTAAAGGAATCTAATGCATTCTTCAGTATGCCAGTTGCATTTTTCATCTCTAGAATTTTTGTTTAACTTATTTTAATTGTTGTTATATATTTGTTATATTTATCTGATAGAATTCTGACCTTTTCCCTTTGGTATCTTAAATTTCTTCAAGTTTCCTCAAGACAGCTATTTTGAATTGTCTCTCTGAAAGGTCACATATTTCTCTTTCTCCAAGATTGGCCACTGGTGCCTTATTTAGTTTAGATCTTTAGATAAGATCACTTTAGATAAGATCACCTTCTCCTGGCTGGTATTGATGCTAGTAGATGTTTTTTAATGTCTGGGTATTGAAGAGTTAGATATTAATTGTAGGCTTTGCTGTGTGGGATTATTTGTACCTGTCTTTCTTAGAAAGACTTTCCTAATATATAAAAGAACTTGGGTTTTGTAATCTAAACTCTATTTGCCATAGGGGGCACCCCAAGCTTAGTAACACTGTGATTCTTTTAGACTCATACAGGTATCACCTTGATGGTCTCAGACAAGATCTGGGAGAATTCTCTGGATGATCAGGCAGAAGCTTTCATTCTCATCCCTTACTTTCTTCTAAACAAAGTTTCTCGCTTTGTTCTGAGCCACCTGAAGTTGAGGGTGGAGTGACATAAGCACTCCTTTGTCCAGCACCACTATGAGTGCACTGGGTCAGACCTGAAGCCAGCACAGCACTTGGTCTTGCCCAACCTCTCTCTGGCTGCTGCCTGTGTTTGCCCAAGGCCCTGGGACTCTACAGTCAGCCAGTGGCAAACTCAGTCCGTCTGTTTCTTCCCTTCAGCATGGTGAGATTCCCCCAGGCCCTAGGTGGAACCAGAGATGCCATCTGAGAGTCACGGACTAGAGGCAAAGCCTCAGACTTTGACCTGATCAAAGGCAAAGGAGCCTCACCTTGAGCCACCCACCACCCTAGGCCATGAGGAGTACTGCCATACTACCAGCCAATGTTCCTTTATGTCTTGAAGGCTCTTAAGATAGCTTGTGGTCAATGCTGTCCAGCCTGGGACTTACCCTTCATGGCAGTGGGCTCCCTTGTGACCCAGGGGATGTCCAAAAATAGCAAGTAAAATGTCAAGTTCTGGAATCGAAGACCCCAAAAGCCTGCTTGGTCTTCTACCCTCTGTGGCACCTAAGGTGCAAGACATAAACAAAAATCTTTTTCACTTTTCTCTCTGCTTCTCTAAAGCAGAAGGAGTTTTGCCCTGTAGCCACCACAGTTGGCAGTGTGCTAAGTCACACCTGAGACCTGCAAGTCTCAGAGGCTCACCCAAGCCTCTCAATGTAGTAGTACCTGAGTATCACTGCTGGTTAACCAGGGCCCAAGGGCTTTTCAAGCACCAGATGATGAATGCTGACTGCACTATTTTCCTTCGAGGCAGTGGGTTCACTTCTCAACCATGGTGTATCAGAAATGTCATCGAGGAGCTAGGTTCTGAAACAGGGGCCTCATGACTCTGACTGATGCCCTATTCTGCTATGGCAGTGCTGGTATGCAAGTTGCAAGACAAGCCCTCCCCACTCTTTCCTCTCCTATCATCAAGTGCAAGAAAGAGGTCTTTTTTGGAGCCATGAACTGTGCAGCCCAGCGTTAGGGGTGTGGGTGATTCCAGCATTACCTTAGCAACCCAAGGTGGTGTCTCCGTAGGTTGCATTCCCCTCCACTCCAATGTCTCTGAACTCCTTTCAGCACTAAGACTCACCCAAGAGTTGCAGTCCTATGGCCTAGATTACCATTCAGATTTGTTTAGAACACAGAGCACTTTGGCCCTCAGTGATAAGGTTTGTGGAAACTCAAGTTTGGACTAATGGTATCAGTGATTTTCTTCTCTTTGGGTCTGGTTTAAATGTTCCCTTCCTGGGCAGGCATTGGCTTATTTTGGTCCAGTTTTCCTTTCTACTCTAACATGACCGCACTTAATTTAATGCCTCACAATTGCTGTGTTCTCCAGCACCCAGAGTGTCTAGCTGCACTATATACCTGCTGCCAGTGTTGATAGAAGGGTGACATCAGCTTTTCAAGACTGCTTTTTTCTGTCATTTCAGTGCCAGTTTCAGTGATATGAAGTAAAAAACAGGTACTATGACTGCTCACCTGATTTTTGGTCCTCAAAAAGGCATTTTTTTTCCCCCTGGGTAGATAGTTGTTAAATTGGTGTCCTTTTTGGGGGGATGATAGGTGAAATTCTCTATTCCTCCATCTTGCTCTGCCTAGTCATATCTCCTATATTTTTAGAGATAGGATTGTTCAGTGTAGTGTTCTTGGTTGACAGTATTTTTCTTTCTTTCTTTTAAAATATATGATTGTTCTGTGTCATTATTGTTCTCCAATAGTTTTAGGCCAATTTTTGGCTCTTTGAACTTCCACATGTATTGTATAATCATCTCTTGAAATTCCAGAAAATTTACATAGTCATTTTGATTGAAATTTCATTGAATCTTCAAATTTAATTGGGAAGATTCAGTGTCTGTGAATAATTCAATCTTTTTATCCTCAAAAATGGCATTTATCTCTACTTACTTAGATATCATTGAGCATCAGCTCAGAAACTATTAGAAAATTCTTTATTTTATTATCAAGGAAAGCTAAAATTTTGATAAATTTTTTCCTAAGTAATCTATAATTTAAAAATAGATTTTATAATTTTGGCTACATTTTGCAACTGATCTTTGAATTTTATATTGATAAATCTTAATTCTAATTAATTAGTTTTAAAATTACAATAAATTTAATGTATTTTCCTATTCTGACCACGTTAATTAGGCCCTCTAATTCAATGGTAAATAATAGTGATAATAGTGGATGCCTTGTCACTTTACTAATTAAAAAAAAAAGTGATCCGGTTTGGCTGTGTCCCCACCCAAATCTCATCTTGAAATGTAGTTCCCATAATCCCCACATGTTTTGAAAGGGATGCAGTGGTTGATAATTGAATCATGAGACCTGTTTTTTCTAATGCTGTTCTTATGACCATGAATAAGTCTCACAAGATCTGATTGTTTTATAAAGGAGAATTCCCCTGCACAAGTCTTCTTGCCTGTATCTTGCCTGTATCTGCTTCCCTTTCACCTTTCGCTGTGATTGTGAGGCCTCCCCAGCCATGTGGAACTGTGAGTCTATTAACTCTCTTTTTAAATAAATTAACCAATATTTGGTATGTCTTCATTAGCAGCATGAGAACAGAATAATATAGTAAATTGGCACCAGTAGAGTGGGGTGCTGCTGTAAAGTTACCCAAAAATGTGGGAGCAACTTTGGAACTGGGTAACAGGCAGAGGTTGGAGCAGTGTGTACTGTTCAGAAAAAAGACAGGAAAATGTGGCAAAGTGTAAAACTTCGTAGAGACTTGTTGAATGGTTTTTATCAAAATGCTGATAGTGATGGACAATGAAGTCCAGCCTGGGATGGTCTCAGATGGAGATGAGAAACTTGTTGGGAACTGGAATAAAGGTGATCCTTGCTATGCTATAGCAAAGAGACTCACAGCATTTTTTCCCTGCCCTAGAGATCTGTTGAACTTTGAACCTGAGAGAAATGATTCAGGGTATCCTGCAGAAGAATTTTTTTCCCTTTCACTTGGTTCTCATTCTCTCTTGCCTGCTGCCATGTAAGACATGCCTTTCACCTTCCACCATGATTGTGAGGCCTCCTCAGCCACATGGAACTGTGAGTTCATTAAGCTCCTCTATCCTTAATAAATTACCCAGTCTTGGGTATGCCTTTATTAGCAGCATGAGAAAAAACTAGTACATTATATATCTGATGAAGAGCTAATATTTAAAATATATAGATCAATGACACAACTCAATAGAAAGAATATAAATAGTGCCATTGCAAATGAACAATGGAATTGAATAGAAATTTTTTCCAAAGACATATAAAAATGGTCAACAAGTATATGAAAAGATGTTCAAAATGACTAATTTTCAAGGAAATGCAAATCAAAATCACAATGAGATGTTGCTTCACACTTATTAGAATGTCTATTATCAAAAAGACAAGAGATAAGTATTGGTGAGGATATGGGAAAAAGAAAATTCTTGGACACTGTTGGACAAAATGTAAAATGGTATAGCCATTATAAAAAACAGCATGTTGGTGATTTTTATGTTCATTTTCCTCAAAAAAAATTAAACAGAACTACCATAAGATCCAACAACCTCTCTACTGGATATATAGTCAAAGAATATAAAATATGGGCTTTGTAGAGACATGTGAACTTCCATGTTCATTGCAACATTAAGCTCAATAGCCAAGATACTGGGATCAAGGGAAGTGCTCATGGAAAGGTAAATATTTAAATAAATTGTAATATGTACACACAATACTATGCTACTAACTTTAAAAAAAAGAGATAATGCCATTTGTGACAAATTGGTGAACATGGAGGATATTATGTTATTTAAAATAAACCAGGCATAGAAAGAAAAATACTACAGGATTTCAATTATATTTCAATCTAAATAAAATTTAAATATATAGAAATAGAGAGTTTAATAGTGATTAGTAGAATCAGGGATGGACAGAAAATGGAAAATAATAGGTCAAATGACACATACTTGTAGTTATGTATAGTAAATGTCTAGATATCTAATGTATAGAATGAGAACTATAGTTAATAACGTACGGTATACTAAAAATTTGCTGAGAGTAAATTTTAGGTGCTCTTACCACACACAGACAAAAGTGTCAATATGGAAGGTAAGGAATATGTTAATTTACTTAAGTATAATAATTATTTTACTATGTATATCACATTATCATGCTGTATACCTTAAATATACACAAGAAAATACATTTTAAAGTAATTCAAAAGTTTTGGACTTTAAAATAGTGGAGTAAAATTATGAGAAAGTAGAATATGATCATTTAAAGCAATTTTAAAAATAATAAAATAATATTTCTACCATGCTAATAATGTCTAGGAACTGGATTCAGAAAAATATTCAATCCTACTGAACTCAGGAAAGAGAGAAATAAAATAAAAGTCCAATATAACAAACAGAAAACCCATAGCAAGATGGCACATTAAACCAAAACATATCCATAACTACAACAAATATACATGGTTTAAACACTCCACTAAATACATTAAATATCAATTCACCAACTGATTAAAAGAAAAGGAATGAAAATGGTTTACCATGCAAACACTAATCAAAAGAAAGGTGGAGTGACTATATTAATATTAGACCAAACAGACTTTAGAATAAGTAATGTAGCCATGGATAAAGAGGAAAATTTCATAAAGGTAAAGCAGTACATTCTTTACCAAGACACAGTAATTCTAAATACATGTGTACATGATAACAGAACTTCAAAATAAATGAAGCCAAAACCGATATATCCAAAAAAAAGTAAACAGATACCCAGTTATATTTCAAATGTTCAACGGCCTTTTTTTAACTGAAAAAAATTCATCGACACATAAATGAGTGTGTGACGACATAATATAGAAAATATAGACATTTTCTATATTATGATTTTGTTAAGAGTTTGACTATGTGTGAAGGGCCACGTGCGGTCCTGTAATTCCAGCACTTTGGGAAGCCAAGGCAGGCGGATCACGAGGTAGGAGATCGAGACCATCCTGGCTAACACGGTGAAACCCCTGTCTCTACTAAAAATACAAAAAAATTAGCGAGGCATGGTGGTGGGTGCCTGTAGTCCCAGCTACTCGGGAGGCTGAGGCAGGAGAACGGGGTGAATCTCGGAGGCGGAGCTTTCAGTGAGCCGAGATCGCGCCACTGCACTCCAGCCTGGGTGACAGAGCAAGACTCTGTCTCAAAAAAATTAAGAAAAGAGTTTGACTATGTGTTTGTGAAAACTCATAGACATATACTTATAGCTCTTTATTTCCAGCAATCCATACTTAAAAACATATATGGCAGAACAATGATGTCAGCAATAAACGGCAGAGTGAACCCTTCGAAAAACTCTCTTCTCCATAAAGGCAATGAGAAACCTGGAAAAAAAACTTTCAGACATCACCATTTTAGGACACTGGAAGTTAATCAAAGGATTACAGTAATCCAGAAAAAGCAATTTGAGAAAAATAGCTGCATATCTGTAAGAACACTGAGCTTTGTGGCATTTTTAACTTGTTCTAGTCTCATGTTCCACTCTCCAACTCTATGGTAACCATAAAATTTAGTAGCTTTCATTTGCAGTGACAATCAGCATCTTAGAAGTCACTAGAGAGAACAGAATCAGATGGACCTTTTTGAAAGTCTTATATCAAAATAAATATTAATATGTAATCTTTTGGGTTATTCTCTGAAACACCACACTTGCTAGGCTGTCTATATTTTATATTTGTTTGGAACTGAGGCAGGCTAAAAAGCATTTATCGTAAAAACTACAGTAACTTGTGGCTACCTGAGGTAAGGGTGAACAATTTAAGCAAGCAGTACTTTTTTTTTTTTTTTTAATGTTAAAAAGGAAAAGCTGGGGAATTAAATGTTCACAGAGACTTTGAAAAATGCCAACATATTCCTTGGAATCTTGAGGCCATGAGAATGCATAGAACTGTGTGCTTGCCAAAAACTATTTACATGCTCAGAAAAAAACCTGAGAAGATGCTAAACTTTCACCTGTTGCTGACTTTGATGCTTTGCACAAGCAGTAAGAAGTTTAAGTAAATGTTGTTAGCATGCCTGAATGAGTGTTTATGTATGTTCAAACACATTCAGAACATCTCCATAAAGATTAGGAGATATTGTTTTCAGGTGGTTAAGAAAATTTCCATCCAAATATTTTCCTACCACTAAGCATACAGGATATATTGTGTGGCCACACATGAGAAAGAATGAAGACATAACAATAGTTCAGCAAAATCACCAAACAGAGAACAACGATGACAAACTCTGAGAAAAAGGAAAATATGATTTCTTTGGAACACTCCACTCAACAATAGAACACAAATTATTCTCAAGTACACACAGAATATTCTTGAGGTTAGACCATAAAATGTTTTTCCAAAAGTAATATACAAACTGTCAGTAGGCACATAACAAGATGTTCATCATTCACCTTTAGGAAAATGTAACTCAAAGTCACAATGAAAAATCACTTTAAAACCACTAGGATGGCTATAAGAAAAAAATCACATAAAAGAAGCCAGTTCAAAAGGTCACATATTTTATAATTTCGTTTATATCAAATGCCCAAGATAGCCAAACTATTAGAGAAGAAGAGCAATTATTTGTTCTCAGAGCGTGGGAGAGTACTGAGAATCTTGTGTATGAGGGAAAATATGCTAAAAGCCCAGAATTGCATGCTTCAAAATGGTGAGCTAATTGTATGTCAATTATATATCAGTTTAAAAAGTATGAATTCCATTTATCCTTCTAAAAATTAATAAGCATTTTCAATAGAAGAAAATATATTTGATTTAACATTTATTCATAATAACAGTCTGTCAAAAACAGAAGTAGAAAACATAATATTAAAAGAGCATTTAACAAAATCATGTAACAAAAAGTATTCTCAATAATAAAATGATGAAGCATTTTGTATTAGTCTGTTCTCACACTGCTAATAAAGACACACCCAAGACTAGGTAATTTATTAAAAAGAAAAAAAAAAGGTTTAATGGACTCACAATTCCACATGGCTGGAGAGGCCTCACAATTACGGCAGAAGGTGAAAAGAAAGCAAGACACATCTTACATGGCAGCAGGTTAGAGGCTTGGGGCAGGGGAACTCTCCTTTATAAAACCATCAGATCTCATGAGACTTATTCACAATCATGAGAACAGCACAGGAAAGACACATCCCCATGATTTAATTCCCTCCCACCAGGTTCCTCCTATGACACTTGAGGATTATGAGAACTACAATTCAAGATGAGATTTGCATGGAGACACAGTCAAATCTTATTATTCCACCATTGGCCCCTCCCAAATCTCATGTCCTCACACATTTCAAAACACAATTATGCCCCTCCAACAGTCTCCCAAAGTCTTAATTCATTCCAGCATTAACTCAAAAGTCCAAGTCCAAAGTCTAATGTGAGACAAGGGAAGTTTCTTCAGCCTATGGGCCCGTAAAATCAAAAGCAAGTTAGTTAACTCCTAGATACAACGGGAGTACAAGTATTGGGTACATACGCCCATTCAAAATGGGAGAAATTGGTCAAAACGAAAGAGATACAGGCCCCATGCAAGTCCAAAATCCAACAGGGCAACCATTAAACTTTAAAGTTCCAAAATGTTATTTGATTCCATGTCTTACATCTAGTACATGCTGATGCAAAAGGTGAGCTTCATGCCCTTGGGCAGCTCCAGCCCTATGGCTTAGCAGGATACAGCCCTGCTCCTAGTTGTTTTCATGGGCTGGCATTGAGTGTCTGCAGCTTTTCCATGCACATGGTGTCAGCTGCTCCTTGATCTACCATTCTGGGATATGGAGGACGGTGGCCCTCTTCTCACAGCTCCACTAGGCTGTGCCCCAGTGGGAACTTTGTGTGGGGGCTCCAACTCCACGTTTTCCTTCCACACTGCCCTAGCAGAGGTTCTCCATGAGGGCCCTGTCCCTGCAGCAAACGTCTGCCTGGACCCCTAGGCATTTGCATACATCCTCCAAAATCTAGGTAGGGGTTCCCAACCCTTAATTCTGAACTTCTTTGCACCAACACTCCCAATATCACATGCTTGCACTATTATTTGTTCCAAAATTTTTTTTTAATTTTCTTCTTAATTTTTTCATTGACCCACTGGTTATTCAGGAGCATCTTGTTTAATTTACATGTATTTGCATAGATTCTAAAATTCCTCTTGTTATTAATTTGTAGTATTATCCCATTAAGGTCAGAGAAGATGCTTGATATTATTTTAATATTTTTGAATATTTTAAGATTTGTTTTGCAACTTAACATTCTCATAGATCATTCCCAATGATAGAATGATCCATGTGCTGAAGTAAAGAATATGTATTGCACAGCTCTTGGATAAAATGTTGTGTAAATATTTATCATATCCATTTGGTGTAAAGTAAGTCTGATGTTTCTTTGTTTATTTTCTGTCTGGAAGATCTGTCCAATTCTGAAAGTGGGGTCTTGAGTCTCCATCTAATATTGTATTGGGGCCTATCTCTCTATTTACTCAAACAATATTTCTTTTTTTTTTTTTTTTTTTTTTGAGACGGAGTCTCGCTCTGTCGCCCAGGCTGGAGTGCAGTGGCGCGATCTCGGCTCACTGCAAGCTCCGCCTCCCGGGTTCACGCCATTCTCCTGCCTCAGCCTCCCTAGTAGCTGGGACTACAGGCGCCCGCCGCTTCGCCCGGCTAATTTTTTGCATTTTTAGTAGAGACGGGGTTTCACCATGTTAGCCAGGATGGTCTCGATCTCCTGACGTCGTGATCCGCCCGCCTCGGCCTCCCAAAGTGCTGGGATTACAGGCGTGAGCCACCGCGCCCGGCCACAAACAATATTTCTTTTATGTATCTGGGTACTCCAGTATTAGGTGCATATATATTTTAAATTGTTACATTCTCTTGTTGAATTGACTCCTTTATTATTATATAGTGCCTTTTTTGTATCTTTCTAACAATTTTGTCTTGAAATCTATTTTGTCTAAGTATAGCAATTTTGGCCTTTTTTTGGTATCCATTGTAATAGAATATATTTTTCCATACCTTGATTTTCAGGCTATGTGTGTCTTTATATTTGAAATGTGTTTCTTGTAGGCAACAGATAAAATGGGATTTGTGCCTTTATTTATTTAGCCAGTTTATGTCTTTTGATTGGACAGTTTAGTCCATTGACATTTAATGTTATTATTAATAAGTAAAAAGTTACCACTGTTTTTTTTGTTGTTGTTGTTGTTTTCTAGTTATTTTGTTTCTTTCCTTCCTTATTTTCTTCCTTTCTTCCTCTAATAAAACTGATTTTCTCTGGCGATATAATTTAGTTTACTGCTTTATATTTTTTGTGTCTCCATTGTATATTTTTTGGTTTGATGTTACCATTAGGCTTGCAAATAATATGCTATAACCCATTGTTTTAACATGATAACAACTTAACACTATTTGCATAAACAAAGAAACTAGAAGAAAACTAATAAAAATTCTACACTTTAAGTATATTTTAGTTCCCTGCTTTTAAACTTTTTGTCATTTCTATTTCTGTCTTATTGTATTGGCTATGTCTTAAAAAGCAGTTGTAGTTATTATTTTTCATTGGTTCATTATTTCGTGTTTCTACCTAGGATAAGAGTAGTTTACACACCACCAGTACAGTGTTATAATATTCTGTGTTCTTCTGTGTACTTACTATTACCAGTCACTTATGTACCTTCAGGTGATGATTTATGCTCATTAATGTCTTTTCTTTCTCATTGAAGTACTCCCTTTAACATTTATTGTGTGATAGGTCTGGTGTTAATAAAGTCCCACAGTTTTAGTTATTTTGGGGGAAGTCTTCATTTCTTCTTCATGCTGGAGATATATTTTTGATGGATATACTATTTTAGGGAAAAAGGTCTTTCCTTCAGCACTTTAATTATTTCATGCTACTCTCTCCTGGCCTGTAAGTTTTCCACTGAATAGTCTGTGACCAGATGGACCTCCATTGTATGTTATTTGTTTCTTTTCTCTTGCTTCTTTTAGAATTCTTTGTCTGTGAAGTTTTGAAGTTTTATTATTAGATGCCTTGAGATAGTGTTATTGCAATTAAACTTGCTTGTTGTTCTAAAGCCTTTTAATACTTGGATATTAACATCTTTCTCTAGGTTTCAAATGTTCTCTATTATTATCCCAGTGAATAAACTTTCTATGTATACCTCTATCTCTACCTCCTCTTTAAGAGTAATTCCTGGATTTGCTCTTTCCAGGCTGTTTTCTAGATCTTGTAGGCATGCTTAATTGTGTTTTATTCTTTCGTCTTTTGTCTTTTCTGACTGCATGTTTTCTTTTTTAAACATGTTTATTTTAAGTTCAGGGGTACAAATGAAGATTTGTTACATTAGTAAATTTGTTTCATGGGAGTTTCTTCTAAAGATTATTGCAAATTATTGTGTTTTCAATTATCCTGTCTTCAAATTCACTCATTCTTTCTTCTGCCTGATTAATTCTGCTATTAAAAGACTTTGATGCATTCTTTAGTATGCCAATTGCATTTTTTTAGCTCCAGAATTTCTGCTAAATTCTTATTAATTATTTTAATCTCTTTGTTAAATTTATATGAGAGAATTCAGTTTCTTCTGTTTTTTTAAATTTTTTTAGTATCATCAACACAGCTATTTTGAATTCTGTCTGAAAGATCACATATCTCTGTTTCTCTCAAATAAGTCCCTTGTGCCTTATTTAGTTTATAGGGTGAGGTGATGTTTTCCTGGATGGTTTTGATGCTAATAGATATTCCTAGGTGTCTGGACATTGAAGGGTTCAGCATTTATTGTAATCTTCCATTGTCTGGGTCTATTCATAGCTGTTCCTCTTGAGAAGGATTTCCAGATATTTAAAATTACTTGGGTATTGTGATCTGAGCTGTATCTGCATTACGGGTCACCCTTATCCCAGTAACACTGTAGTCCTTGCAGACTCATAGAGGTACTGATGGTCTTGGACAAGTTCTGCAAAAATTGTCTGGATTACCAGGCAGAGACTCTTTTTCTCTTCCCTTACTTTCTCTCAAACGTACACAATCACTTTCTCTGTTCTGAGCCACCCAAAGATGGTGGTGGAGTGACACAAGCACCCCTGTGGTCACCACCAATGAGTGGTAAAGCCAGTCAGGCATCAGTCCTTCCCTTCAGAGAAGTTAAGTTCCCTAGGTCTCAGATAGATTCAGAGTTGCCACCTGGGAGTCAGAGACTAGAGGCAAAATCCTTAAATGTCTACCTGTGTTCTAGTGTACTGTGGCTGAGCTGGCACTCAAACCACAAGATACATTTTTTCCCACTCTTACTTCCTCTTTCCAAAGGTAGATCAGCCTCACCCTGTAGTCACCACCACCCCAGATCACAAGGAGTACTGCCATACTAATACTGATGTTCCCCTAAGGCTCAAGGACTCTTAAGTCAGTTTGTGGTACATGCTGCCTTGCCTCTGACTCTCCCTTCAGGGAAATGGGCTTCCCTGTGGCCCAGGGCATGTCCAGAAATGCCATCCAAAAGTCCTCTCTTGGAATCGGGGATCCTGGGAGCCCACTTGTTGCTCCACCTACTGTGGCTGTACTGGTATCTAAAGTGCAAGAAAAAGTACCATTTACTTTTTCCTCTGCTTTTCTCAAGCAAAATGTATGTTGACCCATAGCCACAACAGCTGATTATATGCTGAATCTCACCTGAAGCCAGCAAGTCTCAGAAGTTTACCCAAGGCCCTTGATTTAGTACCTGGGTATCATTGCTGGTTATTCAGGGCACAATGATTCTTCAGTTAGATGGCGATTAATTCTGCCAGGACTAGTCCTATCTTGCAAGGAAACAGGTACCCTTCTGACTTAAGCTGTGTTTAAAAATGACTTCTGGAAGCTGTGACCCGAAGGAACTATGAGGGATGGAGGCCTCATGACTCTGACAAGTGACCTGTCTTGCTGTGGTTGGGCTGGTATCCTAGATGCAAGACAAAGCCCTTTTCCCCTTTCCCGCTCCTCTCCTAAAATGGAAGGAAGGAGTCTCTTTCGGAGCCTGGAGCTGTGTGGCTTGGAGTTAGGGAAAGGGTGATGCCAGCACTCCCTTGATGCCCCAGCTGGAGTCTCAGTAGGTCACATTCTCCTCTCCCCCAACAGTCCACTTTCTCTGGTTTTAATTCAGCACTAGGAATCACTTAAGACTTGTAGTCCTTATGACCTAAAATGCCTTTCAGGGTTACTTGGAGACAGGCAGTGTTGTGGTCGTGGTGTTAAGGTTTGCAGGAAATCAATTTCAGACCACTTGGATTGACAGTTTTCCTCTGGCTAAGGCTGGTTTAAGTGATCCCTCCATGGGCAGACATCAACTGAGTTTGGTTCTTTTTTTTTTTTTTTTTTTTCTGTTCTAACCCAACAGCACTGAGTTCATTGTCTCACAATTGCTGTGTTCTCCCTCCCCCAGCACCAGAGTTGCTTTCTGTACCATGTTGCTGCCAGGGGTGGAAGAGGGGTGTCATCAGCAATTCAGGACTGTTTTTTAATGTCTTCAGTACCTCTTTCAGTGTTATGAAGTTAAAACCATGTATTATGAGGCTCTCTTAATTTTTATTTTTTATTAAAATGTTATTTCTGTGTCGATAGTTGTTAACTTGGTGTCCTTGTGGCTGGAGAATTGGTGGAGCCTTCTATTTCACCACCATGCTTCACCCTCTGTGCAGCTATTCATAAATATATAATATGTATATATAAAATATGTATGATTATAATACATATTTATTATATATTTTTATATTTATATATATTTATTATTGTGTATATATATTAAAATCACTTCCATATTTATATATATATATATATATACTGATCTTTTGAATAAATAACCAGTAGTGAAATTCTTAGATTGTATGGTAGTTCTATTTTTAGTTTATTGAAAGTTGTCCATATTGTTTCCCAACGTGACCATACTCTTTTGCATTTGCACCAGCATTGTATAATTTTCTTTGTATACTCACCAGCACCTCTTATTTTTTATATTTTAAAAAATAGTCATTCTAACTTGGATAAGATAATATTTCATTGGAGTTTTGATTTTTATTTTCCTGATGATTAATGATGTTGACTTTTAAAAAATATACCTTTTGGCAATATGTATGTCCTTTATATGGTTTGGTTCTGTTTTCCTACCCAAATCTCATGTTGAATTGCAATCCCCAATGTTGAAGGAGGGACCTGGTGGGAGGTTATTAGATCATGGGGGTGGATTTCTTCCTTACTGTTCTCATAATAGTTTGTGAGTTCTCATGATATCTCTTTGTGTAAAAGCGTTTAACACCTCCCCCTTCATTCTCTCTATTGCAGGCTATGTGAAGATGTGCTTTCTTCCCCTTCACTTCCATTATAAGTTTCCTGAGGCCTCCAGAGTCATGCTTCCTGTACAGCCTGCACAATAATAAGCCAATTAAACCACTAAAAAAATAAAAACAAAAACAAAAAAACCCACAAATTACCCAGTCTCAGGTAGCGATTTATAGCAATGTTATAATGGACTGATATAGAAAATTAGTAACTGAGAAGTGTGACATTGCAATAAAGATATCTGAAAATGTGGAAGTGACTTTCGAACTGGGTAATGGGCAGTGGTTGGAAAGGTTTGGAGGGCTCAGGAGAAGAGAGAAATATAAGGGAGAGTGTGGAACTTCCTAGGGACTGGCTAAATCATTGTGATAAAAATGCTGATAGTGATATGAACAGTGAAGTCCAGGCTGAGATGATATCAGATGAAAAAGAGGAACTTATTGAGAACTAGATTAAAGGTCACTCTTGCTATCCTTTAGCAAAGAGACTGGTGGCATTGTGCCCCTGCTCTAAGAATCTGTGAAACTTTGAACATGAGAGAGATGATTTAGAAAATCTTACAGAAAAAAATTCTAAGCAGCAAAGCATTCAAGATGTGGCCTGGATACTCCTAACAGTGTACACTCAGATGAGGTCACATATAGATTTTCTGAAACTGAAACTTATATTTTAAAAGAAAGCAGAGCAGAACAGTTTGGAAGCTTTGCAGCTTGATCATGTGGTAGAAAAAAAAAATCTGGGGAAGAATTTAAGGCTGCATAAATTTGCATAAGTAAAAATAAGCCAAATGTTAATAGCCCACGACAATAGGGAAAATGCCTCCAGGGAATTTCAGAGACTTTTGTGGCAGCCTGTCCCATCACAGACCTAAATGCCTAAAAGGGAAATCATTGTTTCATGGACCAGGCCCAAAGCCCTGCTACACTGTGCATCCTCAAGACATAGTGCCCTGTGTCCCAGCCACTCCAGCTTCTTTTGTCACTAAAAGGTGCCAAAGTACAACTCAGGCTATTGCATCAGAGAGAGCATGTCCCAAGCCTTGCTGGCTTCCATGTGGTGTGGAGCTTGCAGGTGCAAAGAAGGCAAGAGTTGAATTTTGGAAGCCTCTGCCTAGATTTCAGAGGATGTATGAAAACGCCTGGATGTCCAGGCAGAAATCTTCTGTAGGGTTGGATCCCTCATGGAGAACCTCTATTAGGGCAGTGTAGAGAGGAAATGAGATGAAAGCCCCCACACAGAGTCCCTATTTGGGCACTGCCTAGTGGACCTATGAGAAAAAGGCCACCATTGTGCAAACCCTGGAATGGTAACTGCAACAGCTTGCACTGTGCACCTGGAAAAGCTGCAGGCACACAAAGTCAATCCATGATAGCAGTTGTGGGGGCAGTACCCAGCAGACCCACAGGGGAGGAGCTGTTCAAGAACTTGAGGGACCAACCCTTGCATCAGTGTGCCCTGGATGTGAAACATGGAGTCAAAGGAGATTATTTTGAAGCTTTAAGATTGAATGACTACCCTGCTGGGTTTCAAACCTGCAGGAGGACTGTAGCCTCTTTGTTTTGGCCTATTCATCTATTTTGGAAAAGGAGCATTTACTCAATGCCTGTATCCCCATTGTGTCTGAAAGTAACTAAATTTTTTTTTTTTTTTTTTTTTTTTTAAATTTTACTGTCTCATGAGCAGAAGAGATTTGCCTTGCCTCAGATGATACTTTGGACTTGGACTTTTGGGTTAATACTGGAATGGGTAAAAACTTTGGGGCATGATTGGCTTTGAAAAGTGAGAAAGACATGAGATTTGGGAGGGGTAGGAGTGGAATAATATGGTTTGGTTTTGTATCCCCACTTCAATATTATGTTCAATTGTTATCCCCAATGTTGGGGGAAGGACCTGGTGGGAGGTAACTGGATTATGGGGATAGATTTCCCATTTGCTATTCTCATGATAGTGAGTGAGTTCTGATAAACTCTGGTTGTTTAAAAGTGTGAAGCACTCTCCCCACCCCGCTGGTCATGTGAAGATGTGCTTGCTTCCCCTTTGCCTTCCACCATGGTTGTAAGTTTTCTGAGGCCTCCCCAGCCATGCTTCCTATACAGCCTGCATAACTGTGAGTCAGTTGAATCTCTTTGCTTAATAAATTACTCAGTCTCATGTAGTTATTTTGAGCAATGTGAGGACAAACTAATACATTCTCCTTTTGAGAAATGTCTATTTAGATACTTTGCCGACTTCTTAATGAGAATTCTTGGTTTTGTTTTGTTTTGTTTTACTGTTAAGCTGTTTAAATTTTCGGTATATTCTGGATATTAATCCTTTGTCAGATTAACATTTTTAAAACGTAGTCTACCATTTAATAGGTTTTCTGTTCACCCTGTTGATATTTTCCTTTGCCATACAGAAACTTTTTAGTTTAATATAGTCCCATTTTTCTATTTTTTTAATGCCTATGCCTTTGAGTTCTTAGTCATAAAATCTTTGCCTAGGCCAATTATTTATTTTGGTTTTATGTCTAAGTCTTTAATTAATTTTGAGTTGATCTTTGTATGTAGTGAAATGTGGGGATCTAGTTTCATTCTTCTGTATACAAACATTTCATTTTTACAGAACCATACATACACTGTCCTTCCTTCTGTGTATGTTCTTTGCACCTTTACAAAAGATGGGTTGATTGTAAGTGCATTAATTCATTTCTGTGTTCACTATTATGTCCTATTTTTATATGTGTTGTTTTATAATGACACTACCATGCTGTTTTTGTTGCTGTGGCTTTGTGACATATGTTCAAGTCAGGTAGTATGATGCCTCCAGTTCTGTTTATTTTTCCTAAGATAGCTTTGGCTATTTAGGGTCTGTTCAGGTTCCATATAAATTTTCCAACTTCTTTTTCTATTTCTGTGAAAAAAATGACATTGGTATTTTGATAAGAGTTGCATTGAATCTGTAGATCACTTTGGGTAGTATAGTTATTTTGACAATGTTAATTCATCCAATCCATGTGCCTGGAATGTCTTTCTGCTGATTTGTTTTCTCTTTAATTTCTTTCATCAGAGTTGTGTAGGTTTCCTTAGAGAGATTTTCTACCTTCTTGATTAAATGTATTCCTAGGTATTTCTCTTTGGTTAAAATTATTCCTAGGTTATTTATTTTATTTTATTTTATTTTATTATTTTATTTTATATTTTATTTTATAGCTGGTGTAGCCCTTGGATGACATACTTGGGTACTGGGGCTTGGGTAGACCTCAGCTTGGTAGACTTGACCTCAGGTTCCCCAGTGGTGCATGCTGGTGCTGGTTGTGGTAAGCCTGCCTGGGTCAGGTAATTTCCAGGCTCCTTGTAAAATGCTTAGGTAGGAGGAGCAGTGGTTGTGTTATGACTCTGCTGCTGGGGAGGGCAAGGTTGATTTCAGTGACAGCATCTAAAAACAGGCAGTTGAGGAGTGCATGCTTGGACCCCTAGTGGTAGTTAAAAGCAAGGCAGCCTTTCCTCAGGGTGCTTTAAAATATGTGGTGGCCCTACTACCAGGAGTCATTACCAAGGGCTCATGCTTCAGCCCTGGAAGTAGCAGCCAGCATTCTCTCTCAGGTAATCTATTCAAATTGTGATGATCTACTTTTAGATACCTTCTTTGTAAAAGAGGCAAGTAATAGATGCTTCTAGTCACCTATCTTAAATCCTATGTCAAGCCCATTTACATTAAAATTATTGATAAGGATTTACTATTGCTATTTTGTTATCTGTTTTTTGTTTGTCTTGTGATTGCTTTGTCCCTCGTAGCTTTTGTTGCTGTCTTATTTTGTGTTTTGGTGCTTTTCATTTTGCATTACTAGGTTTTGACTCTTGTATTTTTTTCTTTTGGGTAATTACAGTAACTAGTTTCTTTGTTGTTACCAAGGGGCTTACATAAATTATATTATGGTTACAAGTTAACTTTAAGCTGAAAACAACATAATTTTTCTTGCATTCAGACTTAGTTCTTTTACATCTATTTTACTTACAGTATATTCTGTTTATGTCACAATTTTCAACCCTGTATAGTGTGTATACATTATCATAATTTTGTTACAGTTGTTTTAATATTTTTGTCTTTCCGTTTTTATAGTAGGATTACAGTAGATTCACTCACCACTTTTATAACACTAAATTTTTTTCATCAATATTTTTTCCTTTGCCAACCAGTGTCACACTTTCTTTTGCTCTCATGTTGCTGTTTTGTATCTTGACATTTCAACTTGAGGCACTTCATGTAGCACTTTTTGTAAGGCAGGTCTAGTGGTGACAAATTCTCTCAGCTGATGTCTGTGAAAGTTTTTATCTCTCCTTAATTAATAAAGAACATGTTTGTTGGTAGAATATTCTTGGTTGCTAGGGTTGTTTTTCTTCTTTCAGCACTTTGAATATATTATCTCACTTTTTTCTAACCTGTATTATTTCTACTGAAAAATTTGCAGATCATATTGAGAGCAAGGACCCCCTGGTAACAATATTATGAATCTTCCCTTGTGTTTAATCACTTTTCTTTTGCTACTTTCAGAATTATCTTTTTGACTTTAATTTCTCTCAATTTTGTTATAATGTGTCTTAGTATCAGTCACTTTGGATTCATCTTTGGATTCCTGGACCTGAATTTCTATTTTTTTTTTCAGGTTTGGACTGTTTCCAGTCATAATTTATTTGAGTAATTTTTCTTTTTTTTCTCTTCTCTTCCTTTTCTGAGACTTGAAATTGCTTATATTAGTCTACTTGATGATGTCCCATAAGTCCCCTAGGCTTTCTTAACTTTTCAAATTTTTTGCTCTCAGATTAAATGATTTCTAATAACTGTTTTTGAGTTCACTGTTCCTTTCTTCTACTTGATTTAATCTGATATGGAATCCCTCTGTTTATTTTGAAGTTATATTATTGCATTCTTCAGTTTTTTTTTATATTTTCATATTACCTACCTCTTTACTGAAATTATTAGTTGGTTCATGCTTTGCTCTTCTGAATTCAGTGAGCATAGCTATAAACATTCTTTTGAATTATCTGTTGGGCAAATTATACCAGTGATGGTTAATATTGGGTGTCGACTTGACTGGATTGACGGATGCAAAGTATTGATCCTGAGTGTGTCTGTGAGGGTGTTGCCAAAAAACAATTAACATGTTAGTCAGTGGGCTGGGAAAGGCAGACCCACCCTTAATCTGGATGGGCACCATCTAATCAACTGCCAGTGCAGCCAGAATATAAAGCAGGCAGAAAAACATGAAACGGATAGACTGGCATAGCCTCCCAGCCTACATCTTTCTCCCATGCTAGATGCTTCCTGCCCTCAAACATCGGACTCCAAGTTCTTCATTTTTGGGACTCAGACTGGCTCTCCTTGCTCCTCAGCTTGCAGACAGCCTGTTGTGGGACCTACTGATTGTGTGAGTAATACTTAATAAAATCATACACACATATTATTTTATTAAGTATTACACAATCACTAGGTCCCACTCTCTCTCTATATATATACACACATTTATATATAATATATATAATTTTATGTATATATACACATTTGTATATTATATATAATTATATATACATTTATATTATATATAAATGTATAATATATAATATTATATATTATATATTATATTTGTATATTATATGTAATATATAAAATTATAATATATTTATATATTATATATATTATATACTATATATATATTTAGTTCTGTCCCTCTAGAGAACCCTAATACATTAACTATCTTTATTTTATTATCTATCTTTATCGTATTAGATTCAGTTTCTGGAGATGTATCTTGTTCTTTTATTTGGAACATATTAATCTTCCCCTGTTTCTTCATTTTCCTTGAATCTGTGTTGTTGTCTGTACATAAAATAATAAAGCAATATCTTCTATCCTTGTCACACTGACTTTTCTTTTGTAGGCAATGGTCATCACAAACGAGCTTACTAGAGATTCTGGGTGCTTCTTCAATTTTTATGCTTATCCCAACTGCTATCTTTTTCCAGTGACTCCCAGGATATTTGGTTGTGTGAAATTCTGTCATTATCCTAAGACAGGTGACATAGAAGCCAGTATTTGGAGATGCCATTTGGAAAAATTGGGTTTTTGGAGGTATGTTGTAATTCTTTCTTACTTATTTCCATTGTTTTTCAGACCACCCTCAAAGCCCAGGGAGATGGCCACTGGAAATGTTTGCACATTTATTTAAAACTCACCATTTTGGTCTTCATAATATAGGGAGACTTATGAATGCAGAGGCACATCAATTCCCAGAACTAGGTGATTGAGGAGACAAGCCCTTATGTAGGAGCTTTATAGCTCCAACTTTTATAAGTTGGTCCATTCAATGTGTACACAATCTCCTTTTAAGGAGACTTTGCATACCTGGATTTATTGAAGGTAAGTGGTGGAGCAATAGTCAAGAGAAGTGTGTCCACATTCTTGTTTAGGCTCCTAGAGGCCTATTGTTTATCTGCCTCATTGCACCCCAAAGCCAGTCTTGTTCAAAACTCCATTTTTGAGCAACGACTGGAAAAGTAGGCAGACAGACCCCTCCCAGGGTAAAACTGGGATATAGGCGTTTTAGCCCAATTTATCTGCACTGTTTTCAGGGGTACAGCTTTTGGAATTGCATACCCACCTAAAGCCACATTTTGTTCTCCGTGGTCTAGGGGGACTCGCAATTGTTGAGATATTTTTACTTTCAGTGCTAGGTAATTTGAGAGCCAGACTCTCTAGTGGAGGTTATAAAAGTTGGGGTGCTCTGTGTGATTCACACTTTTTATGTCTCAAGGAGAACCTTAGAGTTGTGAATTCCTTCCTCATTGTCAAGTGCTGTGCCTGGGATGGAGTTAGAGTAAAAATGTGGCTCAGCTTTTTCTACCCATTTTGATGTGGACATCTTCTCAGTTGGTCAGTATGCAGCAGTCTGTCAACTAGTATTTGAGTTTCTCTCAGAGGATATTTATCCATGTGTAGATGTTTATTCAGTGTATACATGGAAGGAGGAATAGTTAAGAGTCTCTTATCCAGCCATAATTTTGGTGGCCCAAGTCTGAAACTTAAAAAAAAATACTTCTATTTTCTGTTTCTATCCTTTATGTTGTTTTAGTCGTACATTTTACATATACACTTTCTTATTATTTTTACTTCATAAGGCAATAGTTTTTAATCAGAATTAAAAATAAAAAACTAATATATTCACTAACATATTTATTATATCTGACAATCCATATACCTTCATTTTATAGATCTAATTTTTTTCTCTGGTGTATGTTTTCTTTTAATTGTCTAAAAGAAATTCATTTTTACCACAGATTTATTCATGTATTTCTCTCAGCTTTTGTCAATTACAAAAAGCTTTATTTGACCTCTATTGTTAAACTTTATTGAAATAGAAATTGCATATTATATAATTCACAAATTTAATATGTGCAATTTTATTGACTACTATATTCATAAAATTATGCAATATTAATTACGATCTAATTTTAGAACATTTATATTTTCCCACAAAAACTTCCATACTTATTCGCAGTCATGTGTTACTCCTTACTCCATATAGCTCCTGAAAACTACTAGCTAAAATTATACAATATGTGTACTTTTGTGTCTAGATTCTATCTTTTAACATCACGTTTTTAGGTTTATCTATGGTGCAGCATTAGTACTTTCTTCCCTTATAGATAAATAAACTCCATTGTATGGATGTACCACATTTTGCTTACCCATTCAACAAATAATGGGCATTTATGTTGTTTATACATTTTGGCTATGATGAATAATGCTGCTATGAACATTTAGGTACCAATTTTGTGTGAATACAGGTTTTTATATATCCTGGGTGTATACCTAAAAGTGAAATTGCTTAATCATATAGTAACTCCATGTTCAACTTTCTGAGATACTTTCAAACCATTTCCAAAAGCAGCTATACTTTACCTTTCCTCTAGCCATATATGAGGGTTCCAATTTCTCCACATTTTTTGCCAATACTTGATATTGTTTGTCTTTTTCATTACAGTCAGCCTAGTGAGGGAGATATAATATCTCATTGGGCTTTTAGCTTGGATTTCTGTGATAACTAAAGATAATGAACATGTATGCATGTGCTTATTGATCATTTGTATAGCTTCTTTAGAGATATATCTATTCAAATCCTCTAACAAATAAGTAATTTGGATATTTGTATTTTTATTGTCAAATTATACATTTTTATGTGTCCTGGATACTAGATATTTTATTAGATACGTAGTACATTCTGTTGGTTGCCTTTTTATTTTTTGATGGTGTGTCATTTGCAGCACAGATTTTTTTCTTAACTTAAAGAGCTTTAAAACTTTAGCTCTTACATGTAGGTCAATTATGTATTCTAAGTTAAGTTTTGCATATGTTTTGAAGTAGGTGACCCAATTTATTCTTTGGCATATGGATATCCAGTTTTCTGAACTCCATCTGCTGAAAAGCCAATATTTTATTGAACTCACTGAGTTGGGTTATCACCCTTCTTGAAAGTCAGTTTCCTGTTGATGTAAGGTTATCACGAGATTCTTATTCCTCTTCTATTGATGTATATCTATGTATTTATGTTAGTTTTACTTGCTTCTGAGTATCCCAACTTGTTTCTGAAAGAGAGTAATTTGACAATGCAAACACTGATTTTTTTTTTTTTCAAATTGTTTTGGCTGTTTTACATCTCTCAATTTTCACATGAATTATCAACTTGTTAATGTACGCAAAAGGCAGTTTGTATTTTGATAAGAGCTGTATTGAATCTGTAGGACAATTTCAGGTTACTGACATCTTAAAAATATTATTTCAATTCAAAAATGTTATTTTAACATGAAATATTTTCTTATTTATTTAGGTCTTCCATAAGTTATTTCAATGATGTTCTATAGTTTTTACTGAAAAAGTCTTGCATAATTTTGTGAAAACTATTTTCAAATAATTTTTTTATGATGCTATTATAAATGTAATTATTTTCTTACTTATTTTGGGAATATTTAATGCCATTGTATATTTAAAAAATAATTTTTTTTGTACCTTGAAAACATCCTGAACTTATTTGTTCACTCTAATAGGGTGTATTTTTGTAAATTCCTTAGGATTATGTATATATAATATATATATAAGATGCCATTTAAAAATAGATAGTTGTAATTCTTTTCCAATCTGAATGATTTGTATTTATTTTCCCTAATTTCCCTGAATAGAACATTCAATATGTTAAATAGAAGTAGTGAGATGAAGATCCTTGTCTTCTTCACCATGTTAGGAGAAAAGCTGTCAGTATGCTACCATTAATTGTTTTCTGTGGGCTTTTTGTAGATGTCCTTTATCAGAACATGAACATTGTCTTAGATTTCTAGTCTGTTGAGTATTTTTTATCATAAAATGATGTTGAAATTGGTCTAATTTTTTGGTGTCTATGGAAAAGATTATGTGGTATTATACCTCATAATATTAATATGATGATTATACTATTTGACTTTTATATTGTTGAATCAACTTTGGATTCTTGAGATTCATCTGGCTTTAATATTGTTTGCAATCATTTTTCTATTTTGCTTAAATTGTTATTTGAGTGTTTAGTTGGGTATCTAGGCCTCAATAGTATAACAATGATTGGTCTATAGCTTTCATGTGATATATTTGTCTGTTTTTAGTATTAGAGTAATACTGACCTCATAAGATGAATTGAAGAGTGTTACCTTTACTTTTTTGTTTTGGAACAGATTGTCAAGGAATGTGAATTTCTTCCTTAAATATTTGGTAGAATTCACCCGTGAAACCATCTAGTCCTAGAATTTTCTTTGTGCGAAAACTTTGGTTCTAATTTATCATCTTTATTTGTTGTAGGCTTATTCCGATTTTTAATTTCTTCTTGAGTTGGTTTCAATCATTTTTAACTTTAGTTTAGGAAATTTTACATGGGGAGGGTATTTTTATTATGTAGGTTACCTAATTTGTTAGCATACAATTGTTAAGGTATTTTATTATAATCCTTTTTACTTCTGTAAGGTTGGTGCTGATGCCACATCATTCCTTCCCGATTTTAATAATTTCTTTCTTTTTCTTTTTTTTTTTTACTGATCAGTCTAAGTTTTGCCAACCTTTCTAATTTTTTCAAAACACCAATTTTGGGCTTTGTTGATTTTCTCAATCACTTTCCATTTGTTATATTATTTATTTTCATTCCTTAATATTTCCTTCTTTCTGTTTTTCTTGAATTTATTTTTTGTTCTTCTCTTTTGAATTTCATAAAGTAGAAGGTTAGATCACTAAATTGAGATCTTTCTTCTTTTTAGTACAGGTGCTTACAACCATAAAATTTCCTTTAAGCACTGTTTTTACAATGTCTCATAAAATTTGGTTACTGTTTTACTTTTTTTTCCTCAAAGTATTTCTGATTTTTTCTTTTTTTTTTAAACAAAATTCACATTTTATTTAGATTGAAATAAACTATACAAAATTGATTTTCTTCACCAAAAATAACAGCAATATTTTCCATATTTTTCTAGATAAACCACAACACTTATTTTTGTAGGTTTTCCAGGTTTTGCTTATAAATCAAGATGAGGCAGTAGATAAGTGTCATGGAAAAAGACAGAAAAAAACAGACAAATCAGTTGTCAGTATACATGGCCTCTGATTCTGTCTCAACCATGAAACAGAAGTGTTCAACATATACCTGCTAAAAAGCTTAGGAAGATGTAGGCTCCAGAAAGGAATGTAAACAGCAACAATGAGATGTGGAACAACAGCAGGCCTTTCCATTCAAACTTTGTCATTTGTTCCTTTAAGTTCGAGAAAGACAAAATCTACACTGAAATCCCTGTTTGGCGAGCTCGCAAGCTTTTCTCCAGTAATTTCTTGTAACTGTCCAGTATAGATTTTTAGCACATTTAAAACTCCTATTAGTCAAAGATCAATTGTGGGCTTCACTATACCATTTTATAAAATGTATTCCTTCCTCCCACACCTCTTCAAAATATATTTCTTCAAAGAATTCATAACACCCAACAAGTAGAGATCCACAGTGATAATAAATGTTATGTCTAAAATGACTTAACTAAAACAATTCCAGAGTGCCGTCAACAGAGATCACACAGAAGGAAACATGGCACTTTCAATGTTCTCTTCTGGAAGGACAGGTAGGTCTTCAAAGCATGAGAGTTCAAAAACAGGGGCCATTTAAACAGGTAGATTACCAATGGCTAATGTATTCAATGGAGTCCTATAGGCAAAGATATTTAGTGATTAAGTGGCCTACATACACCTTAAGGCTTTTCTTCCAAGTATCAAATATAAGAAAGCCTGTTTTTAAAAGTCCCTTAGGTATTTTCCACAGTTTCAGAACTATCTGTGGGAAGCTCTGACTTACTTGTATAGAGTTTAATATATGTGTCCACCATTAAATTCAGGTCATGTTTTATATCAAAATTTATGTTAAGCAAAGCCAAGTTACTCGACCTTTGGTCTGTCAAAGTGTTCCTCAAATATGCTTTAAGACGCTTTCGTCCATTTTCATATCGCTCATTCTCAACCTTCATCACAGGAAGAATACACAGGACCTTCAGCAATGCATACACATTAGGAAAAAACTTGATGTCAGGCAGGTGGAGGGCTTCATAGATGGTGGATGGAAGCTCTATATCTTTCCCCCTGTGTTTCCATTTGATTCTCCAACAATGAAGCTCGGCTGAGAGCGTGTCAGGATTGGGTAAGTCACTTCTATACATGTCAGCATGGTGTTCCTCCAACGTATTGAATTTGAGTTGTCCCATGACTGAGGGTACCAGAGACAAGCATTTAAGAGCTTTGAGGTGCTGTTCTGAGAATATATCTTTAACTTCCTGAATAATGTGCTCCACTGTTGGGACACTTAGGGTTTCTTTATAGTAACTCTCAGAGGTTAGCTGAGATTCCAAGTTACCCTGGTGAGCTCTGCGGAATTTCCCAGGGAGTTTCATTTGAATATCAAGTTTGGTTGCCAAATTTGTGGCTTCCTCAAACCAAAATTCATGATAAACTTCAATATTTTCCATCACTTCGTTGAGTGAATGCAGTACTGCAGTCAAGCTACCAGCTGCAAAGAAGACATCAGAAGTTTGCCCCTGGAGATTTTTCCCAAAGGCTCTTGTAAAAGATAGGACATTTTTAAGAACAACAATAGTAACAATGAAATCAAAATCTGTTACTGCACTGCAGAGTACAAATGCTTGGCCAGCTATACAGCTATTCCATCTAACATTTGTGTCACTATTTATACCATCTAAACATAAAACAAGTGCTTGCAGGAGTTCCACTAAAATTTCAAAAGCATCATGCCTGCCTGTCCAGTGAGAATGGCAGATTTCCTTCAGTTCTTTACCCCTTTCTTTACTGTTCTGAAAAAGAACAGAAATTACGTTGTCAAGTTCTAAAAGCAGTTGTGGTGATCGATGGAAAAAAGAACAAACTTCCTCAATTGTTCCTAACGCAACAGATACTCCCATAACAGGTACTGATTTTGCCAACCACGTATTTAAGGCACAGGAAGAGCAGAGTGTGTAGATAGCCTGGGGATATTTCTCTAAAAGTCTAGAAGCAACAACTTTCATTTTGGAAGAAAATCCACTAGACACAATGTAAGCCTGGCCACGACAATACTCCATATTTAATCCCCACTTCTCAGTTATCATAGTGTGAAATTTCACAGCTAAAATTTCTGCATCAGCTTCATAAGGCAGGAAGCCTATAAATTCCTCTCTTAGGTTATGAGATTCATCAACAAACCTAACCAACACAGGAAGGTGCTCTTCCCCTGCTATGTCCACTACATCATCAGTGATAATGGAAAAGAAGTGTGAGTCTCTCACTTCCCTGAGAGTTTCTTCTCGAATACAGCTCTCACAGATCTCTAGCATCTGCCTCTGCTGTGTTTTCGAACAAAACAACGTGTTAACTGCTGTTGTCTCAAACCGCTTTCTCAGAACCTCTTCACCAGAATTTATCCTACACTCTAGCAGTGCCTGAAAGTTATCTGGAGTAAAGAGACCTTCTGGGATTTCATCAGCCTCATGTCCATCCAGAGGTATGTTTTGCTTTCCCATCAGAATCAATATTTCAAATAGAGATTTTAGGTATTCTTTGTTTTCCTTCTCTTCAAGGGTTAGAGGTAAAATGTCCTCATCTTGCCCTTCACCCTCTTCTTCACTGGGGTTCTGAGCATTGCTATTGTTGGTTTCTTTATGTTTCTGTTCCTGCTCAGAAGTTTCATCAATTTTTTTCTGTTTCAGTGTCCTGATTTCGTCTTCACTCAGTTCTTTTATTCGTTTTCTGTGTCTACTATGTAGGTTGTTCAAATGACTGGTAAGATCAAATATTGTTGGTATTGCATTATCTCGAAGAACTGTCCTATAAGGACTAGTTCTACAGATCATAGAGGTCTCAAAATGTTTGGCACATAATCGATAATGTTTATTTAGCTGATCAGGTGTTTCATCTTCTAAGTCTGCTCTCCTACAGTTCTTCTCCCACTTCTGGCATCTGGCCGGGTCCCGTGGGAACCTGAAGAAGGCCAAGTCGGACTGCGTGCTCTTCCGCGTGCAGTTGGGGGCAGCGCAGAAGTTCGGCATCTTTGCCCGCCGGCCGGCCCAGCCCTCCCCTCCCCGCCTCCTCAGGGCAGTCCGCCCGCCCGTCGGGGCCGAGGAGGGGAGCCAGGCCGGCCGGCCGGCTCGGCACGGCCGACGCGCGGGGGCTGATTTTTTTCTTATGATGTATTCTTTGATATAGTGGTCTTTTATGATGGTTAATATTAGGTATCAACTTGACTGGATTGAGGGATGCCTAGAGGTTGATGAAGCATTGTTCCTGGGTGCTTCTGTGAGAGTGTTGCCGGAGGAGATCGCCTTTTGAGTCAGTGGACTAGACAGGAAGTTCCACCCTCAGCTATAACAAAGCTGGTGGGAAAGCGGGGTATAAGTAACTTGTTCGCTGTGTCTACTCACTCTCTCTCTCGTCCCATGCCTGATACTTGCTTCCTCTCCTCCAGTTCTTTTAACATCAGACTCCCAGTTCTTTAGTCTTTGAACTCTGAGACTTGCAGCAGCAGGCTGTTGGAAGCCTTCAGGTCTTTGGCTTCAGACTGAGGGCTCCACTGCAGGCTTCCCTGGTTTTGAGGGTTTTGGACTTGTACTGAGCCACACTACTGGCTTACCTCCTTTTCCAGCTTTCAGACGGCCTAATAGGACTTTGCCTTGGAATCATGTGATCTAATTCGCCCTAATAAACTCCCTTTTACATATGCATACATCCTATAGGCTCTGTCCCTCAGGAGAACCTTAATACATTATATAACAATGTGTTCTTTAACTGTCAAAGATTTGTTAATTTCCCAAATTTTCTTTATTATAGATTTTTATTCCATTCCATTTTAGTGGGAATACATAATTTGTATAATTTTAATCATTTAAATCAATGTAGACTTATTTTATGACCTAAAATAATGCTATGTTCTGTGAAAAGTTTCATGAGCATTTAATGGGAATTTTGATGTTATTGATGCATAGGTCTATAGATGTTAGATTAGCAAGGAAATAGAAGACATAAACTACATTGTATGTAGAATAGAGTTAACATCTATAGAAGTACAATGTAGTTCATGTCTTCTATTTCCTTGCTAATATTCTGTCTAGTCATTCTATTCATTACTGAAACTGAAAAATTAAACTCTAAAAGTAATACTGTTAAATATTTATTTCTTACCTTAATTCTGTCAGTTGCTTTTTACGTGTTGTGTATTCTGTTACTAGGTGCGTATATATTTATAATTGTTTTATCTTCTTGGTGAATTGACTCCTTTATCTTAATAAATGTTTTGCTTTTTTTTCTAAGACAATTTTTGTCTTAACATTAAATTTGTCTCAAACATTAAGCTTGCCAATCAAGCTTTCATTTTGTTTATATAACATTTATTTTTCTATCCTTTTATGTTCAACATATTTACATCATTTCCTTTTTATTTTTTTGAGGAGTCTTGCTCTGTCCCCCAGGTTGGAGTGGAATGGCGCAATCTCAGCTCACTGCAACCTCCGCCTCCTGGACTCAAGCGAGTCTCCTGCCTCGGCCTCCCAAGTAGCTGGGATTACAGGCACTTGCCTCCGTGTCCAGCTAATTTTTGTATTTTTAGTAGAGACGAGGTTTCACCATGTTGGTCAGGCTGATCTTGAACTCCTGACCTGAGGTGATCCACCCACCTTGGCCTCCCAAAGTGCTGGGATTACAGATGTGAGCCACCATGCCCAGCACATTTTCATTTCTTTAAGGTCACTCTGTGTATATGCTGTGGCACACCTTCAATGCTGAGGCAGTGCTATAGACTTAATGTTTTTGTCCCCCAAAATTTACAAGTTGAAACTGTAGCACCCAATATGATGATATTAGAAAGTCAGGTCTTTGGTTGGTGATTAGGTCATGGGGGCAGTGCCTTCCTAAATGAGATTAGTGGCCTTAGAAAAGAGACAGTAAAGAGCTCCTTCATACTTTCAGCATGTAAGGACACAGTAAGGTCATCATGGTAATATGAAGGCCATTTATAAACTAGGAAATGTATTCACTAAGCCTGCTGGCACCTTGAATTTAGACGTTTCAGTTTCTACAATTGTGGAAAAAAAATTTCTGTCATTTATAGCCACCCAGTCAATGGCAATTTTGTTAAAGAAGCCTAAACAAACTGCGAAAGGCAGGAAGTTTATAATTCTGCCTTTGCTTTGTGCTAACTCAACATCTAAGGGTCAAGCTGGTGTGATTGTTTAGGGTCTTATTAGATCGTTCCTGGGCATGGAAACAGCCCTTTGTATGTACTAGTCTTTAACATGTGCAGCACCTTTCATTTTCCAGGAACATATTAGAAGTGTTCAAAGCTACTAAATAAGCAGATTTGTTTTAATTTCAGTTTCTTATGATAGTCAGACATATTTATAAAATAGTAAAAATGTTTTATATAGTTTGTACTCCCATTTTTTAGTTACTATTATATGATGAAGCCTTACCTGTATGCTAAATATTTCTCTAAAGCAGGAATTTTAACTTCTGCATTACAATTATTACAGATGTTATATAATTTACTATGCTATTAAAAATTCCTACTAATGAATACAATTAATGATAGTATTATATGGAGAAGCTAAGGATTCTTGCTGTTTATTGGTATGTAGTTTTTGAAATTTTTATTTATTCACAGCAGGCTGTGACAGATTAGTTAAAAATAAATAAATAAATAAATAAATAAATAAATAAAACATCATCACCAAGTCAAATTTTTACCATCAAATTGTTTTAATCCTAGCTCCAAATTAAAAACAATGTAGACTCTGCCTTTTTCATAGCATATGAAAATGCAGTAAACATCTACTAGCCATAAATAAGATAAATCGCAGACAATAAAGACTCCAAGCTACTGCTGCCCTTTAGAACTCTATGACACAAAGATTGCACCATGCTGCTGCCTAATATCACCTATACATGTGAGGCCTTCCTCTTCAATTCCTCTGTCCCCTGGGAATTTCCTGTCCCTTCTAAGTGGTGAACCATGCTACAGCCTCTGTTGAGATTCCTCCTGTGAGGAACTTCCCCCACATGCAAGCATTTCAAGGCATTGCCCAATAAAATCTCTGTGTTCTACTGCCTATGAGTAGTCAGATCTTTCATCTTGATATGCTCCCAAATCCCTAAAACCCCTATACATACATCATTGTGGTAATCACTGATTATATCTTTGGATTAAGTTACTCTAAATAATATAGTGTTCCCAAAGTCATTGAGCTTTCTAGTAACATTCACATTTTATACATTTGCAAAAATAAAACGTATTAATTCCAAAAATTTTGAAAAACTACAACATCTCAATGATTAAAATGTATACATTCTTAAATATGATTGGAAATTTAGAAGAGAAGAATTCACACATTTCAAGTGACTCAGAGAAAATTGTTTCTGGCAGTTTTTGCTCTTTATAGATATATATGTTTTATATATACACACACACACACACACGTACTTTTAACTAAAATGTGACGTATTTTACATACACTTTGAGGGTAAAATTTCCACTTAGTATCCTGCATTTATTGTGTAAATAAATATTCTACATTAATTTATAGCTGTCTAGTATTTCATTGTGTGACTGCTTCATTATTTAATCAAGCCCCTAATTTCAAATATATACATCATTTCATATACTTTGTTATTTTAAAATTGTGGTCTTTTAGAATAATGTTTTTGCAAATATTCTTGATCATTTACCTCAAGAAAACTTAAAAGTTACATTGCTGAATCAAAAAAGCATGCAGTGTTTTGTTTAGTTTTTGACTTTTGGTATACTTAGCACCATAAAGATAATCTCAACCTGAGCAAGATAGACAACTATGAAGTTTTAAGCTCTGTTTTCCCCCATGGAAACATTTAAAAAGTACCCAGAGTTGGCTAAAATAACTTTATAAGAACTCTACAAAACAGTTAAAGATGTAAAGAAACCAAGTAAATGCCCCATAAAGAAAAAGTCACATTTTTAAAAGTAGGAAATTTTGTGGCATATGGATTTGCCCTTGCCCTGCCTCCATAGGACAAAACACACTGTAGTCAGGAGGAAGCAACAGCTCAATTCCCAATGGCTACCCTTGAGAGGGTAGGGGAAGAGCAACACTTTATTTGCAATATTCTATTCTGCCTGTGGAATGCCAGAAGGTCTTTGTTTTGTCTAACTCGGAACTCAAAAGGGGAAAGCAGCGTAGTTCAGCTCTCAGGTTAGGAAAAGACACTGTAAAGAGTAAGCAGTCTTCATAAAAGCTGAAGAGGACTACAAACATTCAGATACCTCAGAGCAAGAGATTACTTGGAGATAAATACAATAAAACATCTAAGGCCCCAAGAAGTAGCTGGAGTAAGCTGGTGAATTAAGACCTTGAAAAGCAGCCCTGTATAAGAGGAATAAAATAAACATGCACACACAAAAATACACATACATTAGGCAAGATGCATGACCAGGTAAAACCTGAGAATTCCAGAAATCTTCACCCTGGGCTAATCCCAAGGATCAGAATAGGCCCTGATAATTACTGAAGGGCTTCCCCAGAAATAAGCCAGTCTATAAATACTAAGAGAAGTCTCTCTTTTTTTTTTAAAAAAAAAAAGCCCAATTTTCCAAAAAATGAAGCAAGAAAATTTTTAAAACATAAAAATGTGGTCCATTCAAAGAAAGAAAATTAAGTGGCAGAAATTGTCCATGGGAAAACAAAGGCATTTGTTATACAAGACGAAGACGTGAAAACTGTCTTAAATATGTGCAAAGTGCTTAAGGTAAACATGGACAGAGAACCAAAGAAAGCTCAACAGAAAAATGACACGTGAATAAAAATGAGACTATCAACAAATAAATAAAGGTGAAAAGTACAATAATTTAATTAAAAACATATCACTAGGCCGGGCGCGGTGGCTCATGCCTGTAATCTCAGCACTTTGGGAGACTGAGGTGGGTGGATCACAAGGTCAGGAGATCGAGACCACGGTGAAACCCCGTTTCTACTCAAAATACAAAAAATTAGCTGGGCGCGGTGGTGGGCACCTGTATTCCCAGCTACTCGGGAGGCTGAGGCAGGAGAATGGCGTGAACTCGGGAGGCAGAGCCTGTAGTGAGCCGAGATGGCGCCACTGCACTCCAGCCTGGGCGACAGAGTGAGACTCCGTCTCAAAAAAAAAAAAAAAAAAAAAAAAAAAAGCATATCAGCATATCACTAGAGGGGTTCAAGAGCTGACTGAAGCAAACAGAGGATGATCCAGCAAAGTTGAAGACAGGATATTTCAAACTATTGAGTCTGGGGAGCAGGAAAAAAAAAAGAAAATATTAACAGAGCCTAAGGGAGTTGTGAGATATCATCAAACAGATAAATAGACACATTACAGGTGTTCTAGTGAGAAAATGGCAAAAAAGATTATTTGAAAAAATAATGGCCATAAAATTTTCTAAATCTTTAGAAAAAGGTGTGGATATACAAATCCAAGGTGCATGATGAGCTTTAGGTAGGATATACCCCAAGAGACCCACAATGAGACATATAATCAAACACCCAAAAGCCAAAAAACAGAAAATCTTGATGAACAGTAAGAGAGAAGTGACTCAAGTACAGTAGTCTCCCCTTATCTGTGGGGGATATATTCCAACACCCACGGTACACACGTGAAACCATGGATAGTACCATACCCAACGTATACTTTGAGTTTTCCTGTCCACACATACCTATGATAAAGTTTAAGTTATAAATTAAGCACAGTAAGAGACCTGTTTTTGGCAGATATTTGGCTTCTCTTTGGCATATTCTAAACTTCCAGTGTCACTACTCTTGTGCTTTGAGGTCAGTATTAAGTAAATTAAGGGTTACTTGAGCACAAGGACTGCAATACCATGACAGTCAATCCGATAACTGAGGTGGCCAAAAAGTGACTGAGTGGGTAGTGCATATAGCATGGATAATTTGGAAACACGAGTAGTTCACGTCCAGGGTGAGATTTCATCACACTACACAGAATGTCACATAATTCAAAACTTATAAATTGCTTGTTTCTGAAATTTTATATTTAATAATTTTTTACCGTGGTTGACAATGGGTAACAGAAACAATGGAAAGTGAAAATGCAGATAAGGGAAGCCTACTGCACAGGAATTCCTAGCGAGATTACCAGTAGGTTCTTCAGTGAGGACCTTAGAGGCCAGAAGTACTTGGATGATAATTTAAAGTGCTAAAAGAAGAAAACTGTAAATCAAGAATTCTATATCTAGCAAACAAGAAAACTGTAAATCAAGAATACTATATATAGCAAAACATTGGATGGACATCAAGGGTCTTTAAAAAATGAGGGAGAAATTAAAATATTTCCAGATCAATAAACGTTCAGAATATTCATTACCTCTAGAGCTTCCTAATTTTAAAAAAAATGTTAAGTTCTTCAAGTTGAAATGAAAGGACATTAGACAAACACACAGCCATAGGAAAACATAAATATCTGTAGGAAAAGCAAATACATAGACAAATATAAAAATATTATTGTGACCGGGCGCAGTGGCTCATGCCTGTAATCTCAACGCTTTGGGAGGCCGAGGCAGGCAGATCACGAGGTCAAGAGATTGAGACCATCCTGGCTAACACAGTGAAACCCCATCTCTACTAAAAATACAAAAAAATAGCGGGGCGTGGTAGAGGCACCTGTAGTCCCAGCTACTAGGGAGGCTGAGCCAGGAGAATGGCGTGAACCCGGGAGGCAGAGGTTGCAGTGAGCCTAGATTGCACCACTGCACTCCAGCCTGGGTGACAGAATGAGGAGATTCTGTCTCAAAAAAAAAAAAAATGTATATATATATATATATATATATATATATATATGTATATGAGATTGTAAATTTTGTTAATAACTTTGCTTTTCCTTTATCACAGGATTTCTGACAAATGCAGAAGAGACAAATAAAGAAAATAAAAGAAAAATGCAGAAAATTTCATTGTAAATGTATGCTAAAGTGCACAAAACGTATGAAGATGTTATTTGTACATTAACATAAAGTGGGGATGGTGAGCTGTAAAAAATAGAGTTTTGTATACCCTTGAAGTTAGACCGTATCAATTAAAAATAGATGGTTTTTAACTTTAAGATGTTATATACAATCCACATAGTATCCACAAATAAAATACCTATAGAATATACTCAGAAGGAAATGAGAAGGGTATAAAAATTTGTCACTATGAAAAATTAACTAAAAGTAAGGGAAGGCAGTCATGGAGCAAATGAGGAGAAAAAAACTGTACAGAAAACAAATAACAAAATGGCAAACGTAAGTCCATTTCTGAATTGTAGAAGATTTCCATCTGAAAGGCAGAGAAAATATTTACAGTTGCAAGTTTTCTAAAGTAAATTCCCTAAGGAAAGGTAAGTCAGGGGTTTACAGTCAGGTTTTGGCTGGAACAAAGACTAAATTATTTTGGTAGCATTGAGATTTCTCAGGTAGGCATTTTTAAGCGGCTACGGTCATCCTAGTAACATAGTCATGATAGAATTTGATCAACTCTCTTAATGTGTATGTGTGCTGAGGGGCTTGGATGGAGTCCTTGGTATCATGTTGTTGTTATTTACTTTTTTTATATTAATGTTTGTGTGTGTGTGTGTTTATTAAACTTTACTTTTAGAACAGCTGTAGATTTGCTGCAGAATTGAGTGGAAGGAATGGAGATTTTCTATACAACCTCTGCCCTACACATGCATATCTTCCTGATTATCAACATTCCCCACCAGAATGGTACATATGTTAAAATCAAGGAACCAACATTGACAAGTCATTCTCCTCCAAAGTCCATAGTTTATTTTACAGTTCACTCTTGGTGATGTACATTACATGGATTTAGACACATACATAATGATGTGGATCCACTATTATAGCACCATAAACAGTAGCTCTACTGACTTAAATAATCCCCTGTCCTCTTCCTCCTTTCTCAAACCCCTGACAATGACTGATTTTTTACTGCCTTTGTAGTTTTGCCTTTTCCAGAATGCCATATATTTGGAGTCATACACTATGTAGCCTTTTCAATATGGCTTCACTTAGTGATATCCTTTTAAGGTTCCTTCATGTCTTCTAATGACCTGATAGATTATTTATATTCAGCACTGAATAATATTTTATTTTCTGGATGTACTACAGTACATGTATCCATAATTCACCTACTAAAGGGCATCTTGGTTGCTTCTGAGTTTTGGCAATTATAAATAAAATTGCTACTGAAAACGTCCCGCAGATTTTTGTGTAGACACGTTTTCAACTTCTGTGAGTAAATAACAAGGAGTGTTATTGCTGGACAATATGGAAAGGATTTATTTATTTATTTATTTATTTATTTATTTATTTATTTATTTTTGAGACAAAGTCTTGCTCTGTTGCTCAGGCTGGAGTGCAGTGGTGCAATCTAGGTTCACCGCAACCTCTGCCTTCCTGGTTCAAGCAATTCTCCTGCCTCAGCCTCCCTAGTGACTGGGATTACAGGTGCATGCCACCACGCCAGGCTAATTGTTGTATTTTTAGTAGAGACGGGTTTTTGTCATTTTGGCCAGGCTGGTCTCGAACTCCTGACCTCAGGTGATCTCCCATTTTGGCCTCCCAAAGTGCTGGGATTACAGGCATGAGTCCCCGCACCCAGCCGATTTGTTTAGTTTTGTAAGAAACCACCAAGCTGTCTTCCAAAGTGGCTGTATCATTTTGCATTCCCACCAACAATGCATGAAAGTTTCTGTTGCTATACATCCTTATGAGCATTTGGTGTCAGTGTTCTCGATGTTGATCATTCTAATGGGTGTGTGGTGTTATCGCATTTTTGTTTTAATTTGCATTTTCTTGACACATATGAGATTGAGAATCTTTTTATATGCTTATTTTTTATCTGTGTATCTTCTTTGGTGACCTGTCTGTTAAGGTTGTTGTTCCATTTTTTTATTTGGTCTTTTGTTTCCTATTCTTGAGTTTTAAAAGTTCTTCATCTGTATTGGATAACAGTCCCTTATCAGATATGTCTTTTTTTTTTTTGCAAATATTTCTCCCAGTCTGTGGCATGTCTTTTTATTCTATTGACAGTGCCTTTAGCAGAGAGGAGCTTTTAATTTTACAAAAAAGTTTGAAGAATAGTATAAAGAACTGTCATGAGCCCTTTATCCAGATTCATGATAGTTAAAAGTATTTTGTCCAATTCGCTTTATCATTCTCTCTCTCACTTCCAGAATCTTTGAGAGTAAGTGGCAATCCTCATGCCCCTTTACTCCTGAACAATTCAGCATGTATTTATTAAGAAAAGGAAATAGATAACCACAGTAAAATTATTTCATTCTGGGAATTTAATATTCATATAAAATCTAATCGCAACCCATATTGTGTTTATTTTATTATATAATTAATATATTTTATTGATTATATAATAATTTATTATTTATTATGAAATGAAAAAATTCATATAAGGCAAGAATGAGCCAGAGGTGATGTGTTCATTTTGGTGCATTTTACCAAGATGAATGTGAATGTTGGTTTATATCAAAATTGATGGTATTAACTTTGATCACCTAGCTAAGCGGTCCTACAAGATTTCTCCATTATAAAGATACTATGATTTTTATTGTAAATAATAAGTAATACTTGGGAGATACTGAGAGACTATTTAAATATATTTTTCCACATGAATCTCTCCACCCACTAGTGTTGACATTTATTTATAATTTTCTAACCGTGTTATTCCTTCTGCATTTATTGGTTGTCATTAAATATAAGGAATATCTTCTTGTCCCTCCTTCATATTTATGTATTTAGTTATTTATATTAGTTTGAACTCATGGATTCTATAATATTCACAAAATTATAATCTATTAATATAATTATTTATTTATTTTTCTTTTTTTTAATTGTTTAAACTTTTTTTGTTTTTCTATTTTTAAAAATTTCTTTTAGAGATCGGGTATCACTATATTGACCAGGCTGATCTCAAACTCCTGGCCTCAAGCATCTTCCCATCTTGGCCTTCCAAAGTGCTGAGATTACAGGCTTGAGCCATAATTCCCAGCCTACAATAATGAAATTTGATATAATATCACCTTAGTTTCGACCAGTGGGGATTCATTCAAACCACTTTCTGTGTCTCTTTGACATATCCCTATCATTCTTCAAGTAGTCTCTAAACTTCTAGCAAAAGTTTTTCCAGGCCCATCATGTACTTTTTTGCTCCAGACCTGTAATTGGCTATTTCTCCAAGGAGCTCTGGAATCTTTTATTGGGTAATGGTATTCGTAAATGAAAATCTGATTCCTAGTCTTGCTCATTCCTACTGGGGAGTCATTGATATTAGCTCTTCTCAGTAGAAAATTATACTAACATGTCCAATAAAAATCTGATATTACAGAATTGATGGATGCATTCTAGCTCAAATTGTTTTTTTCACTATTTATTATTTTCACCTCTAAAAGTGAGAATGCTGAATCTATACTGAATATATTTACTTATTTGCTCAAGCCTAGATTACACAGGGAGTAGTTTCAGAAACACTAACCCATAACATTGTTAAAATAAAATTTAATAAAACATGTTCAATGTTTGCAGTTATCATTTTGTGAAGAAAATCCCTATAGAAGAAAATACAAAGGTATTAATTGTACAATTCAATAAATGTTGATACATATGTGTACCTGTGTAAGTATCACCCTAATTAGGATATACGTTAGTTCCACTACACCCAGAATTCTTTTTTTTTTTTTTTGAGACGGAGTCTCCCTCTATCGCCCAGGCTGGAGTGCAGTGGCCGGATCTCAGCTCACTGCAAGCTCCGCCTTCCGGGTTTACGCCATTCTCCTGCCTCAGCCTCCCGAGTAGCTGGGACGACAGGCGCACGCCACCTCGCCCGGCTAGTTTTTTTGTATTTTTTAGTAGAGACGGGGTTTCACCGTGTTAGCCAGGATGATCTCGATCTCCTGACCTCGTGATCCGCCCTTCTCGGCCTCCCAAAGTGCTGGGATTACAGGCTTGAGCCACTGCGCCCGGCCCACACCCAGAATTCTTTTAGGTCTTCATCCTGTAAATTTCTACCCCATGACAGGCAAAGAACATTCTGAATTTGTCACCTAACTATCCATGCCTGTTCTTGTACCTAAATTATTTTAGCTATATCTCTTTGGATTATTTTTATAATGATTGCTAGTGATTACAATATATATTCTTAATTTATAATCAGGCAAAGTGTTCTTAGAGCTAGTATTTTACCACTTTACAGAAAATATAAAAATTTAGAATAGTATGATTACATTTACCTGCACAACTTTGTTGCTATTGTTGTCATATAGTTCACATCTTTAGGTATCAGAAAATCTACTATACATTTTTTGTTTTGCTGTAAACAATTTGTTTAAAGAAATTAAAATTGAGAAAAAATATATTTATATTTGCCTATGCACTTATTCTTTGTGTCACACTTCAGTCCTTTGTGTAGATATGATATGTAATCTGGTGATGTAATGCTTCATTCTGAAGAAGTTTCTGTAACATTACTTTAAGTGAAAGTTGGATAGTAATAAATTCTTCATTTTAGTTTATGTAAAAATGAATTTTTCCTTAATATTTTAGGGATATTTTCACTAGTTATAGAATTAGGGATTGATCTCTCTTTTTTTTTTTATCTTCAGCATTGTAAAAGTAGTGTTCCATTGTGGTATTTGTGTGTGCGTACTTGATTATTTATTTATGATGAGAAGGAAGCCATTATTTCTATCACTATTTCTCTCAAGGTAATGATTATGAACTCTGCCTGCTTTCAAGATTCACAATTTATTTTTCGTTTCGCTAGTTGGAGTATGATTTGCTGAGGTTATGGTTTGATTCCATGATGACTGAAATTCACTGAAATTCCTGGGTCTCTATGTCAATGTTTTGAACTAAATCTAGAAAAAACAAAAAATATTAAATTTTTTCACCCCTCTTTTTGGGAGATTCCATTCCTTCTTCTTGATTAACTTCATTACTGGTGAAAGTGCAATTTTGTGTCTTTCAAGAAGAGTATATTCATGGGTTAGTTTTCTAGGGATTTATCATATTAGAATATGTTAGTTGTGTTTATACCTGAAAAAAAAATCTACTTTTGCATAAAATTCTTGCTCACCTTTTTTTCCTGAATACTCTACAGAAAGGTAAATATTTGTCATTGAGGACATATGATGAAATAGGTATGATGAAATAGCATGCTGAAATAGGTAGGTAACTTTCAAACCCTAAACCATAATTACCAGCTCTTGATGTTAGCAATGCTGCTGTTAATGGGAGTGAGTTCGGCACATAAATGATGAAAAGGTAGAAAAACAAACGGCTGTTTCTTTTCTGCTTTTTTTTTTTTTTTTTTTTTTAAATCAAGTAAGGTTGTACTGAAGCGTGATGTCAATTCCCTTATATCCCATGTTTTTAGGTTATATAGTTTTCTCCTGTTGTATTTTTAAAAACTTAAATTTTCCTTTGTAATCTGAACACCTTTGCAGTTGCGTGTAGGTGTGGGTGTCACCTTATTCAGTATATAGCCCATCAGTCTGCATACAATTGAATTTTTTCAACATTGGGAAAAATCTACAGTTATAGGGTTGAATATTTATTTACAATTGTTTTGATTTGTTGTCCAGAGATAACTGTAATTCCTTTTTAAAAATAATTTCAAGTTTTCTTTCTAATTCAGGGGATACATGTGCAGGTTTGTTACCTGGGTATGTTGTGTGACACTGAGATGTGAGGTATGAATGCTCCCATCACCCAAGTACTAAGTAGGTAGTTTTTCAGACCTTGGCCCACTTCCTCTCTTCCTGCTTTTATAGTCTCCTGTGTCTATAGTTCCCATATTTATGTCTCTTTGTTCCCAATGATAAGGTATCACTTATAAGTGAGGACGTGTAGTATGATTTTCTGTTCCTGTATTAATTCACTTAGGATAATGGCCTCCAGCTACATCCATGTTCATGCAAATGACATGACTTGGTTATTTTTAATGGTTTCGTACTATTCAATGGCGTATATATACCACATTTTTTATCCAATCCATCATTGATGGGCACTTGTGCTTTACTCCATGTCTTCGCTATTGTGAATAGCATTGCAATGAACGTGTGAGTATGTGTATCTTTTTGGTAGAATATCTTTTTCTTTGGGTGTATACCCAGTAATGACATTGCTGGCTTGAATGCTAGTTCTGCTTTGAGTTCTTTGTGAAATTTCACAACTTCTTTCCACAGTGGCTGAACTAATTTACATTCTCTTCAACAGTGCGTAAGTGCTCCCTGTTCTCTGCAACCTTGCCAGTATCGGTTATTTTTTTTTTCACTTTTTAATAGTAGTCATTCTGACTGGTGTGAGATGGTATCTCATTGTGGTTTTGACTTGCATTTCTCTGATAATTAGGGATATTGAGCATTTTTCACATGTTTGTTGGCTGCTTGTATGTCTTCTTTTGAAAGGTGGCAGTTCATATCCTTTGCCCTTTTTGATGGGGCTGTTTATGCATGTTAAATTGTTTAAGTTCATTATAGATTCTGAATAATAGATTTTTTTCTGATTAGTATTTTGTGAATATTTTCTCCTCTTCAATAGGTTGTATTTTTACTCTGTCGTTACTTTATTTTGCTGTGCAGAAGCTCCTTAGTTTAATTAGATTCCACTTGCTCATTTTTGTTTTTGCTGCAATTGCTTTTGAGAAATTAGTCCTAAGTTATTTGCCAGGAACAATGTACAAACTGGAAACTAGGAAACTAAGTTTTCTTCCAGGATTGTTATAGCTTGAGAGCTTACATTTGAATCTTTCATCGATCGTGAGTTAATTTTTTGTATGTGCTGAAATGCAGGGTCTAGTGTTATTCTTCTGCATATGGCTAACCAGTTACCCAAGCCCTCTTTGTTAAACAGGGAGTCCTTTCCCCATTGCTTATTTTTGTCAACTTTCTTGAAGATCAGGTGACTGTAGGTGTGCAGCTTTACCTGGGTTCTCTCTTACCTTCCACTGGTTTATGTGTCTGTTTTTGTGCCAGTATTGTGCTATTTTTTAAACTATAACCTTATAATATAGTGTGAAGTCAGATAATGTGATTGCAGCAATAACACATTCAGACCAGATCCATGTCACCAAGTTGGTAACCCAGGAGAAACCACGGCTGCAGCAGCTTTCCTCCCACCCCAGACTTTTATGAGCTAGATGCCATTGCAGGGAGTGTTTACCCACCTTCTATTTCCCAATATCTGGATTGCCCTTCACTGTTACATTGGATTCCCATTTTCCTGTTGAATGAAATCTCAAAGAGTTGATAATGATGCACTATTTTGCTATTTCCAAGTGGCAGGGGCATGCCCAAAGCCTCTAATCCACCATTGTTTTATTAGGAATTCTGGGCTGTTTTTTCTTTGCTTTCTTTCAGAAGTTTTTGTTTTTGTTTTTTCTTAATCAGATGGCTCCATCACAATTGCTGAAATGAAGCGATAGACAAATGAAAAGCCTTCCAATTTGATCCAAGTGTCTGTTGTTTAAGCACTTGCTAGCTCTTGGTAGCTTGTGCTAGTTTTCCTGTGTTCTCTGGAGGGAAGACCAGAAGGTGATGCTGGGAATCAGTCCCCGGTGCTCTCCTTATGTGGACTATTGTGAGGCACATACATACACTCACTGTCTCTGCTCTTAGAGGGGCAGCCTTCAAAACAAAAGGGATGAGTGTGGGGGATATGTCTGTGGGAGTTCCCATGGCCACTGGCTGGTCCAACCTCACCACATCTCAACCTAACAAAACACACCCCTTCGGGGAACTTAGAACCCTCTCAGCTGAGCACCACCTTGGAGATTTTTCTGGGATGCAGCCTCAAGTTGATGCTGCTAACTGCTGCTGCTGCCATTACTGCTGCAAAAGGATAAGGTGGGATAACTACAATTCTTAAGTTGAATATCCATTTTCTTGATCTGCATAGAAACTACTCACTCTTTTAATTTTTATTTTTTGGCAGCTTAAGGACTTTTATCTTACATTTATGACTTGCTTTTTCTTTTTCATGGAGAGCATGTTTTCCAATGTCTCATTGGTAACACCAATCAGATTTATTTTTAGTCATTATCCTTCTACGAATGAAATAATTTCAGGAGGATGTGTTAACCAAGACTTCAGAAGCAGGTTCATTTCCCTAGGCCCACCATATGTTTCAAAGAATCCTTGTAAGACCTTTTTGTTCCTGTTAAAGTATCCTGGAATCGTAAGAGATATGTATGCAGTGTTTTCCATGAGATAATGTTGTTTGAATTGGCCCAAGTAATGCCATATAATTTCAATAGAAGTGGAAAATCAGAATTTTTCATTCAGTGAGTTTCATGATTGACAAGGAACATTTTACATGTTTTCATGACACATTCTTTTTTCACAGATACAATGCTTAAATACTTGACTGCTCAGTAAGAAATATGAAGAGCTACTGTGCTCACTCTTAGATACTGACTGTATTGGTATTTTTTCCCAAAACAACAGATGAACAAGGTTGATGTGACTATATTATATTTCAATTTCTAGTACATTAAAATTATTTATCTATGACAACTGTTTAAGCATTCTATAACACTCTAATCCTAGGGAGTTTCTGAAGATATCTTAAATTTTTAGCATAAACTCTAGATGGTCCATTGGTCAGTACCTACAAACCAATAGAGAATTCTTTTTTTGTCTACATACTTTTCTACACTTTCTAGTATGCAATATACTGCTACCATTATTCATTTGGATTCAAGCTGCATTAGGAATAGAGGGAGAGATAGTTGTTAGTATGGTTTCAATGTATGTATCTCTCCAAATTTCATATGTTGAAACCTAATCCTTAAGATGATGATTTTAAGAAGTGGATCTTTGGAAGATAATTAGGTCGTGAGTATGGAGTCCTCATGAATGGGATTTGTGCCCTTACCAAAAAGGCTTGAGGAAGCTTGCCAGCCCTCTTTGGCTCATCCACTATGTGAGGATAGAGCAAGAATGTGTCATCTATGGGGAATGGGCCCTCACTAGACATCAAATTTTCTGGAGCCTTGATCTTGTACTTTCCAGTCTTCAGCACTGTGAGAAATGAATTCCTGTTGTTTACAAATTACCAAGTGTAACATGTTTTGTCATAGAAGTCTGAACTGACAAAGGTAGTTGTATTTTCTTGAGAGTAAATAAAAAATCAGTTCTAAGGGTGAGTTGTGTTTCTGAGAATAATACTCTGAATATCCACCTGTCTGGCAAGACTGCTATTTATATTGCTCATTGTGAAGTTTATTTCAGCTCTTTTGCTCTTGTTATGAGTAAACATTCCTTTCCAACTCTACTACTAGGTAGTATATCAGCCTTGTTTAGGTTTTTGAAAAAGGAGCTATTATTTTGTATCTATTTTTGTGTCTTCTGAATATTATAAGAAAATTGAGCAAGAGGTGTGAGGATGCCATTTTAAAAACTCAGAAAATCATGATTGGATTATTGAAGAAAACACCACATATCTTAATTTTCCCCTTCTTTCTTCTATAATCACAGCATTTTTTTCCTTGAATATTCACTAGAGAATTGATGAGCACTTTAATGTTTACATTTTATAAAATGTACCATAAGATTTTAAGTCATTTTTTTTATTTTTTGAACCATTCATACACTTGTTATATTTTATTCAGGTTAAATTGAGATTAATCCGTAATATTTTAAAGGAAATACTATGAAGAAAATTAATTACAAAGGGAAAAATAATTTGAGGAAAATTTCTTACTTTGACCTAAAAGTTTACTTCCCTGTTATGAAACTCTATCCTAAGAAAATAATAAGTTTTGTACCAAAAGCAATTGTAACAAAACCCAAATCTGTCAAAAATGGGGTCTAATTAAACTAAAGAGCTTCTACTCAGCAAAAGAAACTATCATCAGAGTGAACAGACAACCTACAGAATGGGAGAACATTTTTGCAATTTATCCATCTGACAAAGGTGTAATATCCAGAATCTCCAAGGAACTTAAATTTACAAGATAAAACAAACAACCCCATCAACAAGTGGGGAAAGGACATGAACACTACTCAAAAGAAGACATTTATGTGGTCAAAAAACATATGAACCAAAGCTCACCATCACTCAGCATTAGAGAAATGCAAATCAAAATCACAATGAGATGCCATCTCACACCAGTTAGAATGGCGATCATTAAAAAGTCGGGAAACAACAAATACTGGCAATGATGTGGAGAAATAAGAATGCTTTTACATTGTTGGTGGGAGAGTAAATTAGTTCAACCATTGTGGAAGACAGTGTGGTGATTCTTCCAGGATGTAGAGCTAAAAATACCATTTGACCTAGCAATCCCATTACTGGATATATATCCAAAGGATTATAAATCATTCTGATATAAAGACACATGCACACGTATGTTTATTGCAGCACTGTTTACAATAGCAAGGACTTGGAACCAACCAAAATGCCCATCAATGATAGAATGGATAAGAAAATATGGCACATATACACCATGGAATACTATGCAGCCATAAAAAAGAAAGAGTTCATGTGTTTTTTGCAGGGACATGGATGAAGCTGGAAACCATGATCCTCAGCAAACTAACAGAGGAACAGAAAACCAAACAATGCATGTTCTCACTCATAAGTGGGAGTTGAACAATGAGAACACATGGATACAAGGAGGGGAACATCACACACCGGGGCCTGTTGAGGAGTGAGGGGAAAGTGGAGGGAGAGCATTAGGACAAATACTTAATGCATGTGGGACTTAAAACCTTGATGACAGGTTGATAAGTGCCGCAAACCACAATGGCACATGTATACCTGCATAACAAACCTGCATGTTCAGCACATGTATCCCAGAACTTAAAGTAAAATAAATAAATATATATATATAAATAAATGAAATTGTTTAAAAATGGAAAATAGTAAATTTTCTTATCATTCAATCAAATTTTATTTAGCCCTTGATTCTGCAAACTATTCTAGGCACTACGGTGGAATCTAAGATAAGACATATTATTTTTCATTCTGTTCTATATAATCTTATTGATACTTGCTTTAATGTGACTTTACAGAATATATCAGGTTAACTGAATTTGTGAGAGTAACCTAATCTACTTCAGGTAAATATTTGTTATCAATCTTTTATTCGTTAAATTTGTAGTCCTTCACCTAGAAACCATTATGAGTAGTTACTGAATAATTTGGCGGAAATTCAAAAAGGAATATTGCATTTCTCCTGACCTGCCTAAGTTGTTCACATCCTAGTGCAGAAGACAGAAGCAAACACCAAAGAGTATAGTAACTTATATTAACATGAACAAACACCTGTGGGAGTACAGAGAAGACAGTGATTAGTTTCTTCTTGTCTACTTTCTTGTCTACTCGTTGAGAGCAAAAGCTATTTATTTCATGTTCGAAAAATATCACCCATGGACGCGTGCCTGTCTCATTGTAACCATTCAATGAATATGTGTTTCATACATAAATAAATAAAATGTTAAAAGTAATTTGAACTGTTTCACAGAGAAAGTTATATTTGTGTGAGTCTTAAAAGTAGGAAAGGCTACTTCCAGGAGAAAAGTGGTAGAAAGAGCATTCCAGGCAGAAAGGGTAGTGTGAGCAAAATTATACAAATACAAAAATGAATGGTGTGACTGAGGAGCAATCATTATTTAGTTATAGCAAATAATGCCATATATACTTAAGGCTTTTTCTAAAAACGTTTCTTTAGGCTCAGCTGATGAGTGAAGGCATATGACAACCTAAGGAAATGGGATATTATTCTGTAGGTCATTAGAAATCACTGATGATTTTCAAGTGACAGGATGAGAACTTGTCTGAGTTCTTTGTACTCATGGAGAGAAAAACAGGAAAGAGTATGTCAAAAACCTTTGTAAGTATTTTTAAAGCATTGTAAAAATAAAGATTCAAAAATTGTCTCAACACATTGTAACAAAATTTTATTCAAAGTCTAAGATGTGCTGCTTTCCATACAGGTAGTTTTTCTCAAAAAATTGGCATCTACTCTCTTAGACAAGCTGAGTAGTAACCAAATGATGCCATGTGTTACTGTGCTTTTTTTTTAACCTCATGAACTCTTGTCATATTTTAATTCCACATCATATTATTTCTTTGTAGGAGATGCTTTGGGGATATGGACAGGCATTGTATTTATGAACTGTAGTGGCAGTTAGCCATTTCCAATTTAGTAGAATCATAATTTGTTTTGACAAACACACAAATGCTCTGGGTTTAAACACTACTTCTTTAGGAGTATGTGAGGACTTATAGCCAATAATGTTTGTCGTTATCTTACCATAAAAAATTCCAGGGTTTATTACTTGATGCCTTTTATTTTTGCTGCAATCCTAGTGGCTAATGTGTACATTTATGAGCTGTATTTTATCATTTGAAAGATCTCGAAACATTTTTTTCAGTAGGAAGTTGGATATTTTCCATGAGCATAAGAAAAAGCTCTAAATAATAGATTCAGAAAACTTTAAAATAAGCAGTAGACGGTTTTAAAACAAAAACTAAACGAAAACTAAAGATACAGGAGTGAGGATGATTCCGTGTTCCTGCCTCCACTGCTGTCATTATAGCACAAAAAAATCGGCTTTAAATTCTTTCTGTAGATGAGAATGTACACGTAGTTTTAAGTTGCCCTTTCATGACAGCTGCTTTGCAATATATATATTTTTCAGAAAAATGTATTTTAAAAAGCATGCTATTGTAACATTTCCATGTATACTTTCCAATTGCCCTTCACATCTGTTGTTGTCCAAAGGTGGTGTATGTCTCCTCGGTATAATAATTTTCAGGTCCATAGTCATGCAAAATTAAATATGTATACTTGAAAAATAAGTTGTATGAGTAACCCAAAATATGATTTTGTTGACTTTAAGAATTATTTTATTTGGTTTATGAATTTATATTCATTTATGTAATCTTTAAGTGCTTTAAGATACTATACATGTGATACCAAAAAAAAAAAAAAAAAATCATTAGTCAAGGCCAAAGTAATTGTTAGCAGTATTTAATGCATGCAAGACATCATATTTTGGTCACTGATATAATCATTTATGAATAACCTATTACAATTTGTAAGGACAGAGGTGACCTTTTCCTTGTAAGCAAAGGGCACATTTTACAGCTTTCTGAACATGTCTTATCTACTTAAGAAGTTTGAGAAAATATAAGATTTGCTGACATTTAATTTTATTCTAGTTCATTGCCATTAACTTCCTGATGCTGACTTTGAGATAGTCATACATGGTCCTTTGTTAAGACAAAAAATAAAAACTCTCTATGTCACTGAAACTTGTTAAAGTATGAAGAAAATAAGAAAAGGATTGAAGAGTTTAATAAATGCTTGTGATTATTAATTCTGAGTGTCAACTTGATTGGATTGAAGGATACAAACTATTGATCCTGGGTGTGTTTGTGAGGGTGTGGCCAAAAGAGATTAACATTTGAGTCAGTGGGCTCCACATACTTAAATTCACATGAACACATGAACAGGAAAAAGATTAAAAAAAAGAAAATGTTTCTGATTCTGAGCTTTTTTCCAATGTTGCAATTTAATCTAGAATACAATTCCATTCCCGACTATGCCACACCTTTTAATATACTCAGTGTCTGGCCTTGAATCCTGTGGATCAATTCAGCTATGAATTTAACAAACTATGGAAGCTTTCTATGAGCATATGTTCAACCATGCATTTGCTATCCTCCTCTCCACAGTGTGTAATGGATTTGGACATAAAATTCAAGGTATTTCACAGGCTGCTTGCTATGTATGGAAAATCAGAGTTCAGAATGAGGTTTCCATTCCAGTTAATTTAATGTTTGAAGCATGTGTGTGTGTCAGCTATGAGAGATGGGTAGTTATATTGTGTGTGCAATAAAAGAATCAAATCTTCCTTACTCCTCCCCCTATGCTTAGCCTTCCTTGAATGTGTTCATTAAATTGATAAATGACTTCCAACAAAGAACATTAGAAATACTTCAGACATTGGAGAATAAAAACTGAATGAGAAAAACTGAAATTGAAGTTACAATATAATAGAGAATATTCTATTACAAACCTCAGTCTTAGTAATTGTTATTTTGATACTGCAATTTTTTTTTCACTATTGGCTATGTTTATATTTCAAATATTATTTTTTTAAAATCAGACCCTTGTACTAATCACAAATGTGAATGCAAAATATCTGAGACATGTCTGTCAATTTAGAAAGTTTATTTTGCCAAGTTTAAGGACATGCCTGTGACAAAGTCTCAGGAATCCCTGAGACATGTACCCAAGGTGGTCAGGGGTACAGTTTGTTTTTATACATTTTAGGGAGACATGAAACATCAATCAATATGTGTAAGATGTACATTAAGTGGTCTGGTAAGGTGGGATAACTCCAAGTGGGAGCTTCCAGGTTAGCAGTAGATAAGGGAAAAAAGGTTGAATTCCTTTGAATCATTGATCAGTCTTCCACTGAATACACAATTCAGTCTGGCTCACTGAATGTGCATTTTTACATAAATAATAGGAAAGAGGGAGTGTGGGGGTCCATCCCACAGACCCTAACCCAACAATGGATGAATAATGTACACTGACACAGATATTATGCTTGTCAGTCTGGCTGAGGGTCTGGGCCGTTTACAGACTCCCAGGAGAGTGTTGTAAAGAGTTGCGACCATGGCCCCAACTTGCTGGCCTTTCCGGCATTTATTCAGCCCACATTAAATGACAAAAGTCTCAAGTAAACACCACTAGAAGGTAATTACTGTTGCCGACCCCCCAAGTAGAGAGCAGTGGATGGTCAAAGGTTAGTCTTAGGATCATATGAGTAAACATGTTATTTAGATAGACTCCTCTACATTCCTATGTTAATTACCCTTGCTATAGCTCAAAGAGGATTAGGCTGCCTTCAGTCATAACTGTATCCTGAAGCTTTTTCTAAAATCTTCTAGCCCTCCAAGAAGGTTTATGTTACAATTTTTCCCAACATCCTGACTGAATCCCTACATCTTCCCCTTTTCTGTATTCTGCATCAGGTCTTATTGATTGGAGAGCACAGATGTATGCAGCAACAGGTTTGTCAGGCATGGTGGTCATTGCTCTTATTCTGGCTTTGCATCCTAGAATTAGTACATAAAATAAGACAATCATGAGTACAATTAGCAACATTCTTTTTCAGTCAAGGTGTGACCCCAGGAATTGGGGTCTAACCAGGAGAGATGATCTCACACATCTTTCCATATGGCTGTTTGTTGGGTGTGTAGATCTACAGTGTGAAGGGATTCTAAAATTTTAGTTTTAAGTTGCTTTATGTCTGCTGTTAAATTATCATGAAAGGTTCCCCAGGGGTGTTGTTTCACCTCATCCCAACTATGTATTGATTGATTCCATGGTAGAGAAGTGACACAGATATGTTTATACTCCCAGTTGCAGTCTAATTGCTGTTGGAATGCCAGGGCATCTTATTGCTGCCCCACATATTCCAAAGCAGCCTCGAGGGCTTGCAGACGTGCAAGAATTTTTTGATCTATACCCTGCTGTAAGAGAAGTTAATTAGACACATTTTGGCCAGAGTATGTACAAAGGCAGCTGTTTGTACTGACTCAGTAACAGATGCCACAGCAATGCTAACAGTTGCCAGGATGACTATAGCTGAGACTGTAAAGACTGTAGACTATAAAGACTCTAAAGGCCATAAGTGTAACTATGAATCTTTTGTGTCTGACCTGGTACAGGGCACATTCTAAGGTGGCAAGGGCAGAGGAACCTTGCCAATCATGTGTCAAATTGACTAGTAGGAATGCCTCAGATTGTCTCCTTAATACCATGGCACTAGTAACATTTAGATCAGATATATTGTAATTAGTGATACATAAGACAAACCAAGCCTTTCCCTGCACTTGAGTCACAAACACAGAGTTTTGGGGTGTAATGGAAATATTGGTTCCCATAAGGAAACATAAGATGGGTAGTACAAATTAAGCATAATCATAATCAAATTGATAATCAATGTGATTCTGAATAAAGGTTGTAGTATAGTTATTACTGGAATTATGATATGTCCCATGCCAGGTGTCAAGGGAGGTATCAAGATGTCCCAGGAGCCATCAAGTGTCTTGGGGTGGCATGGATTTCACTTGGGGTCTGGGATATCCCATCCCCCCATTGGTCCAAATCATAGAGGAACAGGATGTGGCTACCAAACTGTGATTGATGCCATGATGGATGAGGACAGTAGTAAGGCTACTCTGCACAAATGGTCGTGGGGGCTCCGATCTAAGATGTCATAATTGCCTAACTGGAGGCTACAGGCTTGTCCCCCATGACAGACCTCCTAGCTAAAGTGAAATCCATTACTTTCCTGGCTTTGTCCTCTAGCACAGGAAAGAATGTTTGGGAAAGCATCATTGATTGCATTACCTGGTTTGAGGCTACCTGCAGCTAAGGCTGTTAAGGCATTTCCTTTGCCACGATGTAGCTATAAATGTGTTTGGGCAGATACACAGTAAGGGTTAGAACCTTTATAACTTACACACAGTGGGAGGATAGTGGTGATATGTAGTGTTATCTGGCACCTTAGTTCAATGTGTGCCATTATTGAGGGACCCCACTGGGGGTAAATTTATCCCTCCTAGCCAAGCAGTCACATTATTATAGGCTGGGAAGGGGGTGTCTGCCCAGGTGAAAGGGCAAAGGAAAGGTGGATCTAAGATATGAGCCCAATAGACTGTAGCAGGTACAGGTTGCAGACAAAGCAAGAGCGTAAAAAGGATCAATACCCTACATGAGTTGCCATGTACAACACAAATCATAGCAAGGAAAAAATTTTCTGGAGTAAATGGTGTCTGTGTCTGGAGCAGAATTCGTTCAGTCTCCTGAGTTGTCCTCTTCAGTATCCCCCAGGTAACGTCCAGGGCTTGTGTCATCCACAGAAGCTGCATTGTCGAGGGCTGCAGGTTCTGTAGGGTTGGTTCCTTCATCTCTGGTATCGGGTTGGGTCTTAGCCATGCCATGGTATGGTATGATGTGTTGTGCTGGAATCCACAGAGGACCTGAGGGGGTGTGAAACAAGCATACCCTCTTCCCCATGTTAATAATTCACTTGGACCACACCATATGTTACTGTTCACATCTTTCCATAAAACTGCGGGTTTTATGCTTTGAGAGGTTTTAGCAGTGTTTTTCTACAGCTGACTGAAATTTGTCATCTAAATTTAGAAAATTAAGGGTAAATAAGGCTTGTGCCAATAGTGCTGCAGGGTCTCTACCCATACTCTCCCTTTTCTGTTTTTTCAGCATATTTTTAAATGTGGAATGGGCATGCTCTACTATGGCCTGTCCTTAGGGGTTACGTGGGATGCCTGTGGAATGTTGTATATTCCATATGTGACAAAATTGTTGAAATTGTGAGCTGGCATTAACTGGACCATTATCGGTTTAATTTTTGTGGGCCATCCCATAAATGGAAAAGTTAGAAGAAAATGTTTAATGACGTATCGGGTTGATTCTCCAGGCAAAGCATGGGCACTAATTAAGTGAGAATTGATATCAATGGATACATGTACATATCTAAGTTTTCCAAATTCAGGGATGTGTGTAACATCTGTTTGCCATAATTGATTAGGTTCTAGCCCTGTAGGGTTAACACCTGTGGAAGGAGGGGACTTGCCTGTGAGCTGGCAATCTGGCATTGTAGGATAATTTGTTTAGCCAGCCTCTGGGTAAGTTGAAATTGTTTAGATAAGTTTCTCCAATTTTGGTGGAAAAATTGATGTGATTAGGTGACTTGGTGAAGCAGTGATGTCATAACCTGAAGGTCTGCTTGATTATTGCCATAAACTAATAGGCAAGGCAGAGAGCTGTGGGCCCGAATGTGTGTGATACAAATAGGATGTGTACATTGATCTAGCAATTGCTGAAGTCAAAGAAAGAGAGCACAGAGGATGGGCTTGAGAGTGGACTTAATTAAGGCTGTTTCAAGGTTCTGCAATAAACAGAGTAAGCAGAGTCACTCACAATATTTATGGGCTGAGTGGGAAAAGTTTCCAAGGCCAACATCAGAGCCCTGATCTCAGCTCTTGGAGTGCTAGTAAACGCAGATTGAGTGAATGAATTATGTGGTCCCCACTGGACTGCCACTTTTCCATGTTTACCAGAACCATTAGTAAACAGTGTTAAAGTGTTAGGTATGGGGGAGTGAACTATTTTTGTGGGCAAGATTACCAGAGTATGAGACAAGAAACGAAAGAGTTTATCAGCAGGGAGGACATGTTCTATTTGTCCCGTGTAATCAGAAAAAGCTATTTGCGTTCGATAGATACTGGCAATAGTGCTTCGAATTGTCTTTTACTTAAAGGAATCCTGATGACATCAGGGTCATATAACCTAGCAACTGATTGCATCATTTGCGACCTGAATAGATGACTTTAGTAAGTAACTGAATATGAGAGAGTGTTTTAGTCCTGGTATTTGAACAAAAAACCCATTCTAGGAAGCATAGTCCTAGGACATTAGCTGGACCTAATAGGACAGATGGCCCTATTAACCCTGTATGGGAGTCTTTAGTGGGAAAAATAAATAATTTAATTGAATACTATCGATCAATGTGATCTAGCTGCCTCTGAGAGATGATTTGCTCTATTTCCTTGGTCTCCCTTTTTGCTGCAGGGGTTAAATATCTGGGAGAATCCACAGCTGCATTGCCCTTTAAGATAGAAAACAGGTTTTGCCACTTATCAGTAGTTATGCCTAAAGTGAGGTGGAGCCAAGTAATATAACCTAGTAATTTCTGATAATCATTTAAGGTGTGTAAGTTGCTAGTATTTAATTTAACGTTTTGAGGTCTTACTGACCAGGAAGTTAGTATGTAACCAAGATATCTCCAAGGAGAAGACATCTGTACTTTCTCGGGTTCAATGATTAAACCTCTTAGCTGTGTATTCTTTATGACAGAGGTGTATAAATTTAAGAGTATTGGCTCCATTGGGGCTGCTAGTACAGTGTGATCCATAAAATGAATAATCTTGCCATCAGAAAACCTTTTTCTGCTGGGGAGCAAAGCTTGATTTACATGATACTGACACATGATAGGACTGTTTAGCATTCCTTGAGGAAGCACTTTCCAAAGAAATCGACAAGCTGGCTTTTCATTATTGATAGCTGGTATTGTAAACGCAAATTTTTCTCTGTCCTGTTCTGCTAGGGGAATCATATAATAGCAGTCTTGTAAGTCAATAATGATTATAGGCCAATCTTGAAGAATCGCCACAGTTGTGGGCTTTCTGTAATTTCTCTCCTTTCAGAGGCTACTGTTTTACTTAAAATGGATTTGATTTGAAGAGAGTTGCATGGGGGGGGGGGTAGGAGAGAGATAACAGCTGTGACCATTGTCAGAAAGAGGTCTTTTAAATTCTTAAATTTTACTTAAATCTTAGCAGAGAAATATAATCTGGGATGTCACTTGTATACAAGAAACACATAAAATTTTGCCTTGGGCCACCTGCAAAGCTGGAGAGCTGAGCAAGCAGACCCTGGGGTGGTGGCCACGTTGCTCTTGCAAAGGAGCCATTTTTTGTCTGTGCTGCTTTTCGCCTGTGCCGCTTTTCACTTGTGTGTGCCACTCCCTCCCCCTACCATGCAGGCTGAGTTCCGGGGAGCTTTTGCTGGCTTCAAGTTTGCCAGCTTCCCTGCTGCTGAGCGTTTCTTTCTATCTACTACTCACTTTGCCATGCAGCTCCAGACTCTAATGCCTTTTCTTAACTCTTTATGTACCTGATTGGTTCATTGATTTTGCATTACCAGGCAGGCTAAGAGCTCCCTTTCTAATGCCACTTGCTTAAGACAGGGTTGCATAGCTGTAACGTATCTCTCACCATTTTTTTTTTCTATTTATTGGAGGAGGAGGCATGGGCAAGACCTCATTTCCTCTTTGTTATTTTGGCAAGGTTATATTAGGGCTGAGGGACAAGGAGGCATAAAGTAGGTGACGATTCCTCCTCCTTCCTCTTTTTAGGCTCTTCTGTGTATAATGGGACCAAAGCCATCTTTACTAGACTCCATAGTGTTAAAGATGATACTGGGACCCATTGCCCTTGCACATTATGTTGTTCAAGATTTCTCCCTACTTTTTCCCAGAGCTCTATGTCTAGCATTCCTTCTTTTGGGAACCATGGATTGTGGTTTACAACAGTTTGCATTAAGTCCCTTAATTGAGCCTGCAAAACCGAGGCTCCACTAGCCTTAAGCAGCTGTTTCAATACTTTTATATACTGATTCTGTTGAGCTGATAACTGTTTTCCCATGATGAAACCTCAGCCTGAACAATCCTCGCCAAACTTGGAAATCCTGAGTGGGCACTAATGACTTACTGATTACTCACTGACTGCGTGGTCCTTTTCACTTCTGTTTTTGGGGGGTCCATTGTGCTTCCTTCACAGTGTTCCTCACGTGCACACCAGCTGCAGGGGTCAATCCCACAGACCCTGACCCAATGATGAATAAATAACGTACACTGATACAGATATTATGCTTGTCAGTCTGGCTAAGAGGCCGGGCTGCTTACAGACTCCCAGGAGAGTACTGTTTAAGAGTTGCAACCTTGGACCCAACTCACGGGTCTTTCCAGCATTCATTCAGCACACATTAAATGACAAAAGTCTCAAGTAAGCATCACTTGAAGTTAATTACTGCTGCCAGCCCCCTGAGTAGAGGGCAATCATGCATCTGTGGATGGTAAAAGGTTAGTCTTAGGACCACATGAGTAAACAAGCTAATTAGATAGACTCCTCTACGTTCCTCTGTTAATTACCCTTGCTAAGACTGGTTTAACATATGCAAATCAAAAAAGGTAATCCATCACATAAACAGAACCAAAGACAAAAACCACATGATTAGCTCAATAGATGCAGAAAAGGCCTTTGATAAAATTCAACAGGTCTTCATGGTAAAAACTCTCAATAAACTAGGTATTGATGGGACGTATCTCAAAATAATAAGAGATATGTATGACAGACCCACAGCCAATATCATACTGAATGGGCAAAAACTGGAAGCATTCCCTTTGAAAACTGGCACAAGACAATGATGCCCTGTCTCACCACTCCTATTCAACATAGTATTGGAAGTTCTGGCCAGGGCAATCAGGCAGGAGAAAGAAATAAAGGGTATTCGATCAGAAAAAGAGGAAGTCAAATTGTCCCTGCTTGCAGATGACTTGACTGTATATTTACAAAACTCCATCGTCTCAGTCCAAAATCTCCTTAAGCTGATAAGCATCTTCAGCAAAGTCTCAGGATATAAAGTCAATGTACAAAAATCACAAGCATTCCTAGAAACCAATAGCAGACAAACAGAGAGTCAAATCATGAGTGAACTCCCAGTCACAATTGCTTCAAAGAGAATAAAATACCTAGGAATCCAACTTACAAGGGATGTAAAGGATCTCTTCAAGGAGAACTCCAAACCACCGCTCAATGAAATAAAAAAGGACACAAACAAATGGAAGAACATTCCATGCTCATGGATAGGAAGAATCAATATCATGAAAATGGCCATACTGTCCAAGGTAATTTATACATTCAATGCCATCCCCATCAAGCTACCAATGACTTTCTTCACAGGATTGAAAAAAACTACTTTAGAGTTCATATGGAACCAAAAAAGAACCTGCATTGCCAAGACAATCCTAAGCCAAAAGAAAAAAGCTGGAGGCATCATGCTACCTGACTTCAAACTACACTACAAGGCTACAGTAACCAAAACAGCATGGTACTGGTACCAAAACAGAGGTATAGACCAATGGAACAGAACAGAGCCATCAGAAGTAATACCGCACATCTACCACCATCTGATCTTTGACAAACCTGACAAAAACAAGAAATGGGGAAAGGATTCCCTATTTAATAAATGGTGCTGGGAAAACTATCTAGCCATATGTAGAAAGCTCAAACTGGATCCCTTCCTTACACCTTATACAAAAATGAATTCAAGATGGATTAAAGACTTAAATGTTAGACCTAAAACCATAAAAACCCTAGAAGAAAACCTAGGCAGTACCATTCGGGACATAGGCATGGGCAAAGACTTCATGACTAAAACACCAAAAGCAATGGCAACAAAAGTCAAAATAGACAAATGGGATCTAATTAAACTAAAGAGCTTCTGCACAGCAAAAGAAACTACCATCAGAGTCAACAGGCAACCTACAGAATGGGAAAAATATTTTACAATCTACCCATCTGAAAAAGGGCTAATATCCAGAAACTACAAATAACTTAAATAAATTTACAAGAAAAAAATTCAACCCCATCAAAAAGTGGGCAAAGGATATGAACAGACACTTCTCAAAAGAAGACATTTATGCAGTCAACAGACATAAAAAAATGCTCATCATCACTGGCCATCAGGGAAATGCAAATCAAAACCACAATGAGATACCATCTCACACCAGTTAGAATGGCAATCATTGAAAAGTCAGGAAACAACAGGTGCTGGAGAGGATGGGGAGAAATAGGAACACTTTTCCGCTGTTGGTGGGACAGCAAACTAGTTAAACCATTGTGGAAAACAGTGTGGCAATTCTTCAAGGATCTAGAACTAGAAATACCATATGACCCAGCCATCCCGTTACTGGGTGTATACCCAAAGGATTATAAACCAGGCTGCTATAAAGACACATGCACATGTATGTTTATTGCAGCACTATTCACAATAGCAAAGACTTGGAACCAACCCAAATATCCAACAATGATAGACTGGATTAAAAGAATGTGGCACATATATACCATGGAATACTAAGCAGCCATAAAAAATGATGAGTTCATGTCCTTTGTAGGGACATGGATAAAGCTGGAAACCATCATTCTGAGCAAACTATAGCAAGGACAGGAAATCAAACACTGCATGTTCTCACTCATAGGTGGGAATTGAACAATGAGTACACTTGGACACAGAGTGGGAAACATCACACACTGGGGCCTGTCATGGGGTGGGGGGAAGAGGGAGGGAGGGATAGCATTAGGAGATATACCTAATGTAAATGATGAGTTAATGGGTTCAGCACACCAACATGGCACATGTATACATATGTAACAAACCTGCACATTGTGCACATGTACCCCAGAACTTAAAGTATATATTTAAAAAAAAAAATTACCCTTGCTATAGCTCAAAGAGGATTAGGCTGCCTTCAGCCATAACTCTATCCTGAGGCTTTTGCAAAAAGCTTCTGGCCTTCCAAGAAGGTTTATTTTACAATTTTTCCCACCATCCTGACTGAACCCCTACAAGGGAGCAATCAAATATGCATTTGTCTCAGGTAAGCCTCAGAGGTATGACTTTGAATAGAATGGGAGGCAGGTTTGCTCTAAGCAGTTTCCAGCTCATCTTTTCCCTTTAGCTTAGTAATTTTGGGGTTCTCAAGATTTATTTTCCTTTCACATTTCCCCTACTTTCTTAATAAAATCTTTCAGAAGAAACATTTTTGGAAAGAAAAAATGAGTCTCTGGTCTCAGGTTTTGTCTGGTCTCTCATGGTTAGAATGGTTTATTCATAGATGAGTAGGCCCTACACATGAGGAAAACTCATTTTTAGCAGGTTGTGAAGTCTCATTTCCTACACATGGAAAATGGGGGGAAGAAGGAAGAAAAATAACAACAAACAAAAAAGAACAATCTTGGAAAATCAATATAGGCCACATTACTCTGAAGTTCATACATATATCATTAGGCATGTATGAAAGGGGCTTATGTATGTAAATAGGTTACTGTTCTTTCCTTCTAAAGTTTAAGTTGTGTAGCTTTATTTTGCATGGCTTTAAGAAAGCACAGCTTAGTTTATAGTTATTTCAAATTAGGAAAAATGGGGGAAAAGAGGAAAAGAAAGAAGAAAACATGTGAAGACATGACTTTGGAGAAATGTAGCCATGAAACATTTTAGAATTCAGTTCAAACTGCAGAAAATAATAAAATTGAAAAACATTAGGCAAGAGTAGAATTTAATAACAGGTGTAATTGTTTTGAAACAGAATTTCTCTCTCTTCAGTCTCCTATTCTTATTTAAAAAAAAAAGGACCAATGTATTTGTAAAGAAACAAGCTTTATTCTTATGCTTGACATTATTATCTGTATAAAGTGCAGCAAGGGTAATTATTTTTCACATAGTCTTTTAAAATCTGCTTTTATGGAACTCTTTTCCATAAGGAATCTCAAATAAGGCTTCTTTTTTAAGTCAAGCCCAGCCATGGGTTTGTACCCTCAAATACCTATGAGTTGAGCAAATTCCTCTCCTCTTGAGGTCCCAAGATAACTTGGGGCTGCTGGACATGTGAGAAAGTGACATTCTTTACTTACTACAAGTCAGAAATCCTATACAGGAACTCTGCAGAGAAGGTATCAGGCTGGTTTTCCCAGTGGGTTCTTATTGGATCTTTAAGTCAAGCTTGATTCCTTAAAGGAAAGCACAACATTCCAGTAAAAACCTTGGTAAAACAAGCAGTTTTTCCAATTGTGCCCTGTTGCAAAAGGAAACATTCTTATTGCACTTATGCAAATAACTATATTTCCGTACGTTAAAAATACTCACAGTTCCCAAATTCTAGAGAAATTAGGTAGAAAGAAATATGCTCCAAATTTTGATCACAGAAATATGCTTAACTCCATTGTTCAAATCTGTAAATAGCTTAAAAGACAAGTTTCTTGACTCTGAAAAACAAAACAAAGGATCAGCAATGTTTTAAGCAAAAAGGCAAAAAGATTACTTCAGTCTTCTATTAATTCAGTCCATGAAGCTAACTCCTTTTTGATATTCATGAACATTTTAGCTCTCTATGAGTTCTGAAGGTGTTTTCCTTCATTCTAATGTCACAATGTCCAAAGTTATTAAAAAACTACTTTTAAGAGCACCTAACAAAGTCCTACACATTGATTAGAAATCACCTTTGAAGAGTATCAAAACAAGACAGCAAAAGTCTGTGAATGACAAATCTTAGGACAGCCATTATTAAAATCACAGTTGACTAGAAATTCATGACTTCTGTGGCACACAAAAGTTTCACATAACAATTATAATTATTAATACCATAAACTAAGTCATATTAAAATTATGAGTTTCCCAAAATTTTGGAATACATCTCTGTAACATTTATATAAATATAGCCCAAAGAAAACCAAATATTATTTTATATTTGACAATGCTTCCTATGTGATTTTTACAAATAAGCTGAATATGTCTCATTTGGACTTTGAGGGACTGATATCAGGAAATTAATGAAAATTAATATCAGAAAATTAATGAGGACCTAACTTAGAATTTGACTTTGGAAAGTTTATCGAGCATAAAAAGTTTAAAATGCTTGATATCACAAAATATGATCACAGGTCATTATAAAATGTCATTAATTTAACCAAAGTGATAAAGATTCCTTTTTAAAAAGGTGAAAACCTTTATTCTTTGAGAGAGCAGACAATTTCACAAACAATAACCTCTAATAAAGACAGTGCAAGGCCAATTAAATCTCTCAATATCTTATAAAAATTCTATACAATTTTAATCATCTTGACCATAAGATAATTTCCACAAACCTTCTTGTAACCTTTATAATTTGTATTAAGGAGTCAGTTAATATGCCAAGGAAACCCTGTTCATCTGACACAGGGGCCCAGATGTTGGTTTTGCATCTGTGTGACAATGATACTAATGGTTAATTTCTAGGGAAACTGAACTAATTTTCTATCTCAAAATTAGCCCTTACAATCTCATGTGTTCACCTTCTCCTAGATATTCCATGGGCCTTGAGATGTTGAATAGTTTTAATTTCTGGCCCTGTTTCTCACAAAAAAAGTTCATTTTGATTGGCATCTTCTACTGGGTCTGAAGAAGAGAATTTAATTTAAGCTGTCAGTGTGTTAGATTTAGCAGGACTTGTTGTCCTTTATAGACCCAGGAGTAAAAGCCCTGTAATTCAATGGCATAAGGACTTTAAAAGCACGTATAGAAAGTCACATGGATGTAATTACTGTAATTAAAATACTTTTTAGTCTGCTTTTTTCTAAGCAATCCAAAGCTTAATAATGACATAGGGATTATTTTGCAAAAACATAAAATCTGTTAGGCCAGTTGCAACTAGGCAAAAGAAAAGACTTTCTGTAGTGCACAGAACATTATGCTGGAAAAAAACATTTCCATTAGAGCTTTAAGGAAACGTTTTTAGCATCAGGCTACAACAAACAGAACTCAAGGGGGAAAATAACTTATGTGAACCGAAAACGAGTTAAGGAAGAGTAATATTTTGCACCTTTTAAAAGGGGAGCAAAAACCAAAAATGGTGAGACACAATAAAAGTTAAAGTTTAGGTTAAAAAAATTAAAATCTGTTATAATTTATTAAGAGTAAATCAATCCCTTAATAAAATTTCATTGTTCTAGCCAATTCTTTAGCACCTACTTTTTTGTTATAGCAAAACCCAATTTTTAGGAAGGCTATTATAAATAATTTTCCTTTAATTATAGACAACTTGATAAAAATAATTTATGACATGTTTGAACTTTCTGTTTTATCCCAGACATCCTTCTTTCTTAAATAACAAGTTATTTTATTTTTGGACAAAAATTTACCATAGAAGATTATTTTTTATATAGAATCATTTTCCTTTTAACCTTTCTTGCCAAAAAATAGCTCTTTATTTTTATAACTTTACTTATATTGTTCTTATTCACTGATTACTTACACTTAAATTCACTAATAACTTTTAAATAACCTTTGAATTAGAAAAAACATTTTCCTTTAAATAAGAACACTTTAAGAAAAATGTTGTTCTATAATAAATAAAACTGGAATGAACCAGAAATTTAATAAATATTTGTTATTTAGCTTAATATAACTTTAGATTTTAAATTATATGACAAGATTATCTATAAGCACCTATTCCATTATATTTACCTAACTATTTTTTTAATAGTTTACTCACATTCTTTATGAAAACTGTGATAATTATCATTTATAGTCATTTCCTTTTTAACCAATTTTATAGCATAAATTTCAGGTTTTTCTAAGGAAGAATCTTAAGATTAGATAAATGTGTTATTTTGGTTTGTTTGTTCATTGCCAATAACTCAGGATTTAGCTGTTTTCATTCACTGAAGCATATATAAACCAAAATAAAATTCGAAGGCCCCCCAACCATCTGAATGGAATTCCTCCTCGGCCAGGGCTCTTAAAATTTAAGACCAGTTCAAGCCATGACGGGAAATGGGGGTTAGACATGCCTCATTATACCTCTCTGGCATTAACATCAACACAGACTTTAAGTCTGATAAGAAACATTTTATGACTTATTCTCTCTGAAGCCTTCTACCTGGAGGCTTCACCTGCAAATATAATAAGAACTTGGGTCTCCACGATCCTTTTCCTTAACCCAGACATTCCTTTCTATTGATCCCTGGTCTTTAGATAAATGCAACCAATTGTCAACCACAAAATGTTTAAATTTACCTGTAGCCTGAAAACCCCTGCTTTGAGTTATTTCCCCTTTCTGGACCAAATCAATGTATTTCTTAAATGTATTTGATGGATGTTTCATGCCTCCCTAAAATGTATAAAACCAAGCTGCACCCTGATCACCTTGGGCAAATGTTCTTAGGACCTCCTGAGGGCTGTGTCACAAGTCATGGTCACTCATACTTGGGTCAGAATAAATCTCTTCGAATATTTTACAAAGTTTGACTCTTTTTGTCAGCAAATATTAAATGCCTTATTTATTAAATATTACCTAAACAAAGATAATTCTCTTTTGGGCTGCATTCATAGCCTTATAACCTTCATGCCAAATTTTGACATCTAGCAGAGATAAATAATACATGTTGGCAATTCTGAAGTCATTTCTAACTCTATTTCACGAAAAATTTTAAAGCCAGTTTATTTATTAATAATTTGCTTAAGTCATATGAACATGAAAAAGCATTTGGCTTAAAGTCTATTTTTTTGATAAAGTATTTTATTTAAGCACTTTTTGTTTTTTGAGACAGAGCCTTGCTCTTTTGCCAAGGCTGAAATGCAGTGATGTGATCTTGGCTCACTGCAACCTTTGGTTCTCAGGTTCAAGCAATTCTTGTACTTCAGCCTTCTGAATAGCTGGGATTACAGGTGCATGCCACCATGCCTGGCTAATTTTCTTATTTTTAGTAGAGATGGGGTTTCACCTTGTTGGCCAGGCTAGTCAAACTCTTGGCCTCGAGTGATCCACCCACATCGGCTTCCCAAAGTGATGGGATTACAGGCATAAGCCACCAACCCTGGCCAAGATTTAAGTTATTTTTAAGGCCAGTCAGTCACAGCTCTTTTATACATGGTTAGTAGTGAAATATCATATACACAACACATAAATACATAGACTTATTAGACACATAGAAGTAGATCTTACAGATTCATAAGACTCCTATTTTCCTCTTATTTTAGACTTCCATTTTGTGATAATCCATTTTATTACCCTAGGCAGTTGTCAGCAAGATAGCCCTAAATTTGCATATTAAAGAAACTCTTAAGTAAAAAAATTAGATAACAAAATTTAAATCCCATAGTACAGAGAGAAAGAGTCTGGTGGTGAAACAGGGGCGAGGCCAGGATGGCCGACTAGTAGCAGCAGTGATTAGAGGCTCCCATGGAAAAGAAACATAATAGCATGCATCCTCTCAGCAGAAACCCTACAAGCCAGAAGAGACTGGGGGCTAATATTCAACATTCTAAAGAAAAGAATTTTCAACCCAGAATATCATATCCAGGCAAACTAAGCTTCATAAGCAAAGCAAAGGAGAAATAAAACCCTTTCCAGACAAGCAAATGTTGAGGAATTTTGTTGCCAACAGGCATGCCTTGCAAGAGCTCCTGAAGGAAGCACTAAGTATGGAAAGGAAAAACTGGTACCAACCACTACAAAAACACACCAATATATAAAGACCAATGACCTTATGAAGAAACTACATCAACTACTGTGCAAAATAACCAAATAGCATCATGACGACAGGATCAAATTCACATATAACAATACTAACCTTAAATGTGAATGGACCAAATGCCCCAATTAAAAGACACAGACCGGTAAATTGGATAAAGAGTCAAGACCCATCAGTGTGCTGTATTCAGAAGATCCATCTCATGTGCAAAGACAAACATAGGCTCAAAATAAAGGGATGGAGGAAAATTTACCAAGCAAATGGAAAACAACAAAAGCAGGGGTTGCAATCCTAGTCTCTGACAAAACAGATTTTAAACAGAGAACAACAACAACAACAACAAAAACAAAGAAGAGCATTACCAAATAGTAAAGGGATCAATTCAACAAGAAGAGCTAACTATCCTAAATATATATGCACCCAATACAGGAGCACCCAGATTCATAAACAAGTTCTTAGAGACTGACAAACAGACTTAGACAACCACACAATAATAGAGATTTTAACACCCCCACTGTCAATACTAGACAGATCAATGAGAGAGAAAATTAACAAGGATATTCAGGACTTGAATTCAGCTCTGGATCAAGTGGACCTAATAGACATCTACAGAAGTCTTTATCCCAAATCAATAGAATATGCATTCTTCTCAGTGCCACATGACACTTATTCTAAAATCGACCACATAATTGGAAGTAAAATACTCCCTGGCAAGTGCAAAATAACTGAAATCATAAAAAACAGTCTCTCAGACCACAGTGCAATGAAGTTAGAACTCAGGATTAAGAAGCTCTCTTAACACAACAAAATTACATGGACATTGAATGACATGCTCCTGAATGACTCTTGGACAAATAATTAAATTAAGGCAGAAATCAAGAAGTTATTTGAAACCCATGAGAACAAAGAGACAATGTACCAGAATCTCTGGGACACAGCTAAAGCAGTGTTAAGATGGAAATATATAGCACTAAATGCCCATATCAAAAAGCTAGAAAGACCTCAAATCAATGTCCTAACATCACAATTAAAGGAGCTAGAGAAGCAAGGGCAAATTAATTCTAAAGCTAGCAGAAGACAAGATATAACTAATATCAGAGTAGAATTGAAAGACATAGAGATATGAAAAACCCTCCAAAAAATCAATGAATCCAGGAGCTCATTTTCTGAAAATAAAAGAAAACAAAACAAAATAGATAGACTGCTAGATAGACAAATAAAGAAGAAAAAAGAGAAGAATCAAACAGACACTATAGAAAAATGATAAAGGGGATATTTCCAATGATCCCACAGAAATACAAACCAACATAGAATACTATAAACACCTCTACACAAATAAACTAGAAAATCTAGAAGAGATGAATAAATTCTCGGACACATACACCCTCCAAAGACTGAACTAGGAGGAAGTTAAATCCCTGAATAAACTAATAGCAAGTTTTAAAATTGAGGCAGTTATTAATAGCCTACAAACCAAAAAAAAAAAAAAAAAAAAAAGCCCAGGACCAGATGGATTCACAGTCGAATTCTACCAGAGGTAAAAAGAGGAGCTGGTACCTCCTCTTTGTTCCTTCTGAAACTATTCCAAACAATTGAAAAGAAGGGACTCCTCCCTAACTCATTTTATGAAGCCAGCATGATCCTGGTACCAAAACCTGGCAGAGACACAACAAAATAAGAACTCTGGCAGAGACACAACAAAGTAAGAAAACTTCAGGCCAATATCTCTGATGGACATTGATGCAAAAATCCTCAATAAAATACTGGCAAACCAAATTCATCAGCACATCAAAAAACTTATCCACCACAATCAAGTCGGCTTCATCCCTGGGATGCAAGGCTGTTTCAACATACGAAATTAAATAAACATAATTCATCACATACACAGAACCAAAGACAAAAAGCACATGATTATCTCAACAGATGCAGAAAAGGTGTTTGATAAAATTCAACATCCTTCATGTTAAAAACTCTCAATAAACGGGGTATTGATAGAACATATCTCAAAATAATAGGAGCTATTTATGACAAACCCATGGCCAATATCCTATTGAATAGGCAAACGCTGGAAGCATTCACCTTGAAAACCTGTACAAGATAAGGATGCCCTTTCTCACCATTCTTATTCAACATAGTATTGGAAGTCTTGGCCAGGGCAATCAGGCAAGAGAAAGAAATAAAGGGCATTCAAATAGAAAGAGAGGATGCCAAATCATCTCCGTTTGCAGATGACATGATTCTACATTTCGTAAAACCCATCATCTCAGCCCCAAAACTCTTCAAGCTGATAAGCAACTTCAGCAAAGTCTCAAGATATAAAATCAATGTACAAAAGTCACAAGTGTTCCTTTCTACCAACAATAGACAAGCAGAGAGTCAAATCATAAATGAACTCCTATTCACAATTGCTACAAGAATCAAATACCTAGGAATACAGTTAACAAGGGATGTGAAGGACCTCTTCAAGGAGAACTACAAACCACTGCTCAAGGAAATAAGACACAAATGGAAAAACATTCCATTCTCATGGATAGGAAGAATCAGTATAATGAAAATGGCCATAATGACTAAAGTAATTTACAGATTCAATGCTATTCCCATCAAACTACCATTGACATTCTTCACAGAATTAGAAATAACTACTTTAAATTTCATATGGAACCAAAGAAGAGCCCATATAGCCAAGATAGATAATCCTAAGCAAGAAGAACAAAGCTGGAGGCATCACGCTACCTGACTTCAAACTATACTACAAGGCTACAGTAACCAAAACAGCATGGTACTGGTACCAAAACAGACATATAGACCAATGGAACAGAACAGGGACCTCAGAAACACTACCACACATCTACAACCATTTAATCTTCAACAAACCTGACAACAATGAGCAATGGGAAAAGGATCTCCTATTTAATAAATGGTGGCAGTAAAACAGGCTAGCCATATGCAGAAAACTGAAACTGGACCCTTTATACAAAAATTAACTCAAGATCTATTAAAGACTTAAATGTAAAACCTGAAACCATAAAATCCCTAGAAGAAAACCCAGGCCTACCATTCAGCACATAGGTATGGGAAAAGACATCATGACGAAAATGCCAAAAGCAATTGCAGCCAAAGCCAAAATTAACAAATGGGATCTAATTAAACTAAAGAACTTCTGCACAGCAAAAGAAGCTATCATCAGAGTGAATAGGCAGCCTACAGAATGGGAGAACATTTTTGCAGTCTACCCATCTGACAAAGGTCTAATATTCAAAATCTACAAGGAACTTAAACAAATTTACAAGAAAGAAACATGCAACCCCATGAAAAAGTGGGCAAAAAATATAAACAGGCACATCCCAAAATAAGACATTTATGTGGCCAAAAAACATATGACAAGAAAAGCTCAACATCACTGATCATTAGAGAAATGCAAATCAAAACCACAATGAGATTCCATCTCATGCCAGCTAGGACAAATTGCTGATATTTTAAAAGTAACAAGTATCAAACTGGAAAGGGTTTGATTTAGGAGCCAAACCCAGGCTACCACGGTGGGAAAAAAAAAAAAAAAAAGAAGAAGAAGAAGACAGAACCTTAACAATGGATCTGCAGTGTGGGGTGACAGCCATTGCTTTTACCATTTGGCTTGGCTAGCAAAAAGTTGGCCCTGTTAGGCAAATAAAGTCCCTCTCTTAGTCAAAAGAAAGTAATCTCCCCACTTTTTATTTTGCGGGAATTTAGCCACCTCAGAGGCCTTGTTCCCATAAATTTGAAATTTCCTTCAGATTTCATCATATCAGATAAAGTTGATCACACCCAGTGGGAAACAGACTGAAACATTAACAAAAACAGAAACAAACAACAGCAACACCACCACCACCACCAACAACAAAAAGCAGTTAAGCAAAACAAATCAATGATATCACAATTTATATGAATACTGAGCACTCTGATAAAGATAAATTAAGACCAACTGGTTGTTAATAACAATTCAGCTACTTACCTAGGAATGGGTCTTAGGCTGAAGACTGCTCTCTACCATCCTAGAAGCAGAAAAAAACTCAGATTGCCTTCCCTTTTGGAAGTTTGCTCAAACTCCAGAAAGGACTTACCTTCCTTCTATCATCACGGAAGCAGGAAAACTTGCCTTCCCTGTATGAAGCAAGTGAAACTCCAAAAGGAGGGTTGTACAGCAAAACTATCTTTAGATCTTAACCAAGTTTGGGGAGATCAGGGATTTTCTGGAGGGAGAGTTTCCAGGCCTCCGCAAATTGCCCTATTGGTTTGAGCCATAAAAAAGCTCAAGCTGGTACCAAGCATCTATAGGAGATTTGTCAAAGTCAGGGGCACCTTCCCTCAGAATCCCTCTGTGGTTAGTGATTGTGAATGCAGAATACCTGAGACAGGTCTCAGTCAATTTAGAAAGTTTATTTTGCCAAGGTCAAAACTGCACCTGTGACACAGCCTCAGGAATCCCTGAGACATATGCCCAAGGTGGTCAGGGGTACAGTTTGCTTTTATATATTTTATGGAGATATGACACATCAATCAATATGTGTAAGATGTACACTGGTTTGGTTCAGTAAGGTAGGACAACTCGAAGAGGGGCTTTGAAGTTAGAAGTAGATAAGAGAAAAATGGTTACATTCTTTTGAGTGTTTGATTAGCCTTCCACTGAATACAATATTTAGTCTGGCTCACTGAATCTGCATTTATAAATAAACAGTAGGGTAGAGGGAGTAATCAAATACATATTTGTCTCAGGTGAGCCTCGGAGGGATGACTTTGATCAGAACGGAGGCAGGTTTGCCCTAAGAAGTTCCCAGCTCGACTTTTCCCTTTAGCTTAGTCATTGTGGGGTCCCAAGATTTATTTTCTTCTGACACAAATAACAAAGAAACAAAGACAAGTTGAATCCAATGTGATGATAAAAATTCACTTTTATTTCTATTAACGTTAAAGTAATGTTTTACATTTCCCAATTACCAAATCATGCGAGGGAATTATAAAACAAAAATCACATTTTGAAGAGGCATGTAATTTCTTAAAATAATTTGGAGAAAATGTTTTTCTAGAACATAGCTTCATGTTCCTATTTGATTTCACCTTTGATTGTGATTTGGGTGTTTTATTCAAATAGCTACTGTCAAATTTCCAGTGCTTTAAATCACCTAATTAATTTCTCATTTTCACTATTGGATAAAGTTAGACTTATTCCTTTGCCTAGAAAGCATTTGCTTTTTCGTGTTTTTTTTTCTTTATGTAATCTTATCTATTCTCATTTTAAAAATGAGATAGGTGAATTGCATTAAAATATATTTGTAAAACATAACTTATCTTAGAATTATGACATTTTCAAATGAGGAAATTTAGTAATTTAATTATAAATCTATGCAAGTATTTATATGCAAACTTCAAGCATATTATGGTTGTTTTTCCTGGTAGAGTGACCCAAACCTTCATTTCTGAAGGGTGTGGGCCATTTGTAGTCCTGCCTGGATTGGGCTGTTGTAGTTTCCCATTGACTTTAATCACAGGGCATGGTAATACTAAGAGACGCCCCAAGGGATCTCCTATATTACATGCATACTCTTCCTTCCCCCTCACTGTGGAGTAGAAGACTGATTTCATCTTGATAGTCTGCATCAATGACCCCAACAAACACTGTAACTCCCTTCTTAGCCTGTTGACTTAAAGGTAGGAGAAGCCCAAAGTGTCCAGGTGGCACTCTTAACTTCCAGTTTAATTGAAAGTGTGTCCCCTGGTGGAAGTGTTCCTCCCTCTGGAATTAAGACCTCTAGGCCAGCAGAATGTAATGCCATAGGAACAAGAAGGAAACATTTTGCTAGTGGATCACTAGGGGTGATGGTGAGTGGTGCCACTTCCATTTCCACCCCTTGATTTTGGGTCCCATGAATCCTGGCTATGGGAGAAAAAGTACCATATATTGGATGCTGACTCAGAGCATTCCTGGCCTTCTAGAGAACTTTGCTCCAGCCCTGCAAAGTATTGTCACCTAGTTGGCATTGTAATTGTGACTTGAAAAGGTCAATCCACCATTCTATCAATCCAGTTGCTTCAGGATGATGGGGAACATGGTAAGATCAGTGAATTCTATGAACATGAGTCCACCGCCACACTTCTTCAGTTGTAAAGTGAGTGTCTTGGTGAAAAGTCATGCTGTGTGGAATACCATGATGGTGGATAAGGCTCTCCATGAATCAACAGATGGTAGTCTGGGCAGAAGCATTGTGTGCAGGATAGGCAAACCCATATCCAGAGTTGGTGTCTATTACAGTGAGGACAAACCTCTGCCCTTTCCAGGATGGAAAAGGGCCAATATAATTAGCCTGCCACCGGGTATTTGGCTGATTACCTTGAGGAATGGTGGCATATCAAGGGCTCAGTGTTGGTCTCTGCTGCTGGCAAATTGGGCACTCAGCAGTGGCCATAGCCAGATCAGCCTTGATGAGTGGAAGTCCAGATTGCTGAGTCCATGCATAACCTCCATCCCTACCACCATGGCCACTTTGTCCTTGGACCCATTGGGCAATGACAGAGCTGGCTGGGAGAAGAGGCTGAGTGGTGTCCACAGAATGATTCATCCTATCCACTTGATTATTAATATCCTCCTCTGCTGAGGCCACCCACTGATGGACACTCATAAGATACAAATACCTTCAGAGTTTTTGACCACTCAGAGAGGTCCATCCACATACTTCCTCTCCAAATTTCCTTGTCACCAATTTTCCAATCATGCTTGTTCCAAGCCTTTGACCATCCAGCTAAAACATTGGCTATAGCCCATGAATCAGTATATAATAACACATCTGGCCATTTCTCCTTCCATGCAAAGTGCACAACTGAGTTCACTGACTGAAGATCTGTCCACTGGAAAGATGTCCTTTCACTGCTGTCCTTCAGGGATGTCCAAAAATTGGGTCATAATGCTGTTGCTGTCCACTTTTGGTTGGTGCCTCCATATTGCGCAGAACCATCTGTAAACCAGGCCCTATTCTTCTCTTCCTCTGTCAGCTAATCATAGGGAACTCCCCATGAGGCCATAGGCAGAGGCTGGGGGAAAGAAGGCAGGATGCCAGGAGTGGAGACCATGGACATTATAGCCACTTCCTCGTGTAATTTACTTGTGCCTTTGGGACCTAAAACATTTCTTTCATAAATAAGAGAACCGATTTTGTAATCTTAGTCATAGCAACTAAAATGATGTCAAAATGTTTTTCATTATATTTTCTGTCTTTTTTGTGTATACATATATACATATGTATATATATACTATCAGTTATATGTGAGTGTAGTATTATTTTAAAATAAATATACATATATTGGAAACATATGTTTTTTTTTCTGAAAGGAAATACTTAAGAAGTATTAAACCCCATTGCTTATTTTTCAAGTCTAAACCTGTGAAAATAAAACCTGTGAAAACAGATAATACAGAATATGACAAAGGATATTTCTGGTCATGTGTGTAGAAATGTATGCTTCAAATAATCCTAACCTAATAAAATCACATTAGATTTAGGTTATGCTCCAGCAAAATTATGCATAGGTAGTGTTAAAACTATAATTGGCTTTTCACTCTAGATTAAACACTTTAGTCACTTCCCCTTATAACAGTATTTTAATTATTTTGTACTCATTAAAGTCATAGTTATGCACTCTAGCAGACATTATCCTCTTCAGTTAGAAGGGGATGTGTCAGCTCAACTATGCGTGTTAGTTTAAATTCTAGTTATATGTATTTCTTATTTCATAGTACAGTATGAAAAAAGGATTTCCAGAAGATGTAAACAAAAGAAAATATCATAAGCTCCTCCTCCACCCTCCCAATATTAGAAAGTGACATTTTCAGAGTGAAGCCAAGTAAAGAGTAAAAGTATCCACATATCATAAGCCTAAATGGTTAAAATTTATGTATCAAAACATGATTAAAGCCTGGTTCATAAACCCAGGTTTTCAAATAAGACTCTGTAACCTGCTCCACAGGGAGAGCCCTGGAGAACAGGGAGCTGGACTTTACCCTGGGTCAGCACTCAATCTGATGGGCCTTAGGGCTTGCATGGATCTTCTAGGCAGGCCAAGATGGAAGCTAAGTCCTGTGGTCAGGACTTTTTGGAAGTGATTGAAACTGCTTGAACTTGAGATAGGGACTGAATTGATTAAAAGCCCCAGGAAGCAAAGGCTAGCAGAATCTGTCACATCAACTTGTTATTTTGACTCAGGATATACAGACCCATATTAAATGCCTTTCAAAAGTTCCTCACAGCAGGAAAAGAGAGAGTACTTGCTGGGTTAGCTAGAGAACCTGGTCTGCCTAGACACCGGCTTCAGGTGATTTGGAGTACCAAATTTAAACAAAAGTTAAGTTCCCTGAACAGTAGATATGACTCTTTTCTCCCCCTACAAGTACTCGTATGATCTCAACCTCATGTCCTAGGGTCTAGGGGATCTAATTTACTTGCACATTTCTCCTTCATAATTATAATGAATTCTAACCACTTTATTTCACCCTCAAGTATAAACACTTGTGTAATCTTTTCCTGCACTTTTTTGTTTTCATTTTTATTTTAAGGTAAATAATTTATTATTACCTGAAGAAATGAATGCTGATTTCTTCTCTCTAGAATGAGAGCAGGTCAACATCATGTGGTACTTTGTGGCAGTGACTAATGATATACAATAACCCTTCGGCCTCCCACTCATTCCAGTTCACCCATTTACGGCTCCAAATGTCTTGTATGTCAACACTACGCTTCTATAATTTCAAATGTGGGGACTCCCTTGACATGAGATGGGTACAAAACATATTAAAAAAATGAATAGCTCCGGTGATGCTGATTCAGTTACACCTCAGCAGCCTCTCTTTTTTCTGCTGCTGCTTCGACCCAAGTAAGGCAGACAATGATATCGATGAACACAGTAGAATTTACTGTAGCTGAATTCTCTTTCTAATTGGCAGTTGAATACCAGTAGAGTGTCAACATGTGGCAAACATTAGCTTCCAGAAATAAGAAATGAATTAATTTAGGAGAGATTCTAAGCAAAAGATATATAATGAAGAGGTGAATAGCGAAGATTTCACCCTAAATTTGAAAATTTACAGTCAAGAGCAAGCCTTGATGTTATGATTATCTTTAGCATTTATTTATGTTCTCTTCTTAGTACTCTTTCCAAAATTTAATCCTATTCTCACATTTAGACACCTAATGTTTCATACTTTCCAAACACCTACCTTAATTATTAGACTGCTGCAGTATGGATTTATTATACCTTTGGAAGCTAAAGGCAAATGCCAGTGGTTTATCACATATGATTATAAAATCTCCTCTCCTGATTCTAAAGGTAGGACATCCATCTCTCTTTTTTTTCCTCTTCATATATTTTCCCCTTGATTCCCTCTTGAATCAGTAAAAAAGCTATCTCTGGCCAATCGATTTACCTACATATACTGCTATCCCAGGTCATAAATAATGTTTCTTTCCTAGTTGTTATTTAAAATAATTATATTTTTTAAAGTTTCCTTTTTTTAGTTTTTAAACTAATATAAAGAACATTTAACATACAGTAACATGACATGCACCTATTTTAATTATACATTACCATGAGTATTGGTATACAATTTTTAGAATATTTTCTTGTTTTTCTTTTAATCATAATATCATAACATTGGTAACTTTTTTTCTTCTCTCCTTTATTAATGATAACATTGGCTTGAATTTTGTCAATTTTATTAATTGTTCATTAAACCCTCTTTTTGTTACATTCTCTTACTCTCTTTCCCTATTTGTTAATTTTCACTCTTACTGTTATTTTTTTTTTCTTCTACTTACTTGGGGTTTTGGATTCAAATTGCTCTTTTTTTCTAGATTCCCAGAGGTTGCGTAGGGTTAGCTCATTGATTTTAAGTGTTTTTTTTTCTCCTGTTTTTTTTTTTAATTGTATGTATTTATCATGTACAACATAATGTTCTGAAATATGTATACATTGTGGAATGTTTGAATTGAGCTAATTAACTTATGCGTTACTTTACATACTTATTTGTAGTGAGAATGCCTATGTATTACTTCGTTCTTATGCTGCTATGAAGAACTGCTCGAGAGCACATAATTAATAAAGGAAAGAGGTTTAATTGACTCATAATTCCACAGGGCTGAGGAGGCCTCAGGAAACTTACAATCGTGGTGGAAGGGGAACAAAACATGTCGTTCTTCACATGATGGCAGGAAGGAGTAGTTCAGAACAAAGGGGGAAAAACCTCTTATAAAACCATCAGATCTCATGAGAACTCACTCACTATCATGAGAACAGCATGGGGGAAACGCCCCCATAACCTAATTATCTTCCACAAGATCCCTCACCTAAGACAATGGAATTTTAATTTGGATTACAAGTCAAGATGAGATTTTGCATGGAGACTAACCAAGCAATATTATTTCACCCCTGACCCCTCCCAAATCTTATGTCCTCACATTTCAAAACACAATCATGCATTTCCAATAGCCTCCCAGAGTCTTAACTCATTCCAGCATTAACCCAAAAGTCCAAGTCCAAAGTCTCATCTGAGACAAGGCAAATCCCTTTTGCCTAAAAGCCTGTAAAATCAAAATCAAAACAGTTAATTCCAGGATACAATGGGGGTAAGCATTGGGCAAATACACCCATTCCAAATGGCAGAAATTGGCCAAAACAAAGAGGCTACAGGCCCCATGCAAGTCTAAAATCCAACGAGGAAGTAATTAAATCTTAAAGCTCCTAAATCTCCTTTGACCCCATGTCTCACATCCATGTCAGACTGATGCAAGAGGTGGGCTTCCACAGCCTTGAGCAGCTCCAACCCTGTGGCTTTGAGGGTACAGCTCCCCTCTAGGTTGCTCTCGTGGGTGGGCATTGAGTGTCTGTAGATTTCCAGGTGCATGGTGCAAGCTGTAGGTGGATCTATCATTCTGGAGTCTGGTGGATGGTGGCCCACTTCTCACAACTCTACTAGGCAGTGCCCCAGTGGAGACTCTATGTGGGGCCTCCCACCTCACATTTCCCTTCCACATTGCCCTAGCAGAGGTTCTCCATGAGGACTCCATGCCTGCAGCAAACTTTTGCCTTGACATCCAGACTTTTTCATACTTCCTCTGAAATCTATGGAGGGTCTCAAACCTCAATTATTGACTTCTGAGCACCTGCAGGCTCAAGGCCACATGGAAGCTGCCAAGGCTTGGGGCTTGCACACTCTGAAGTAAAGGACTCAGTTCTACATTTAGCATGCTGGGATACAGGGCACCAAGTCCCTAGGCTGCACACAGCATGGGAGTCCCGGACCTGGCCCATGAAATAAGTTTTCCTTTTTGGGCCCCTGGATCTGTGATGGGACGGGTCTGCTATGAAGGTCTCTGACATGTCCTGGAGACATTTTCCTCATTGTCTTGGTGACTAACATTTGACTCCATGTTACTAATGCGAATTTCTGCAGCTGGCTTGATTTTTTCCCCAGAAAATTGTTTTTTGTTTTTGTTTTTGTTTTTTTCTATCACATCATTAGGCTGAAAACTTTCCAAACGTTTATGCTCAGCTTTTTCTTGAATGATTTGTTACTTATAATTTTTTTCTGCCAGATACCCTAAATCACCTCTCTCAAGTTCAAAGTTTCACAGGTCTCTAGGGCAGAACAAAATGCTGCCAGTCTCTTTGCTATAGCAAAGCAAGGATTACCTTTATTCCAGTTCCCATTAAGTTCCTCATCTTCATCTGAAACCAGCTCAGCCTGGACTTCATTGTTCATATCAGTATCAGCATTTTGGTAAAAGCCATTCAACAAGGCTCTAAAGTTCCAAACTTTTCCACATTTTCTTGTCTCCTCCTGAGTCCTCCAAACTGTCCCAACATCCACCTATTACCCAGTTCCAAAGTCACTTCCACATTTTTGTGTATCTTTATAGCAGCACCTTCACTCTCCAGTGCCAATTTACTGTATTAGTTTTGTTCTCATCCTGCTATAAAGAACTGCCCATGAATGGGTAATTTATAAAGGAAAGAGGTTTAATTAATTCACAGTTATACAGGGCTTGGGAGGCCTCAGGAAGTTTATAATCATGTTGGAAAGAAAAGCAAACATGTTCTTCTTTACATGGTGGCAGGAAGGAGAAATGCAGAGCAAAAGGGGTGGGGGAGAATCCCCTTATAAAACCATCAGATCTCATGAGAACTCACTCACTATCATGAGAACAGCATGGGGGAACTGCCCCATAATCTAATTACCTCCCACAAGATCCCTCCCACAACATATGGGGATTATAATTCAAGATCAGATTCTGGACTGAGACACAGACAAACCATACCAGCTTATGTATTAGTCCATTTTCACACTCCTGATGAAGAACTACCCAAGACTGGGCAATTTATGAAAGAAAGAAGTTTAGTCAACTTAGAGTTCCACATGGCTGGCAGGCCTCACAATCATGGCAGAATGCAAAAGGCACATCTCACATGGCGGCAGAAAAGAGAAGAGAGCTGTGCAGAGAAACTGCCCTTCTTAAAACCATCAAAACTCATGAGACTTATTCACTGTTACAAGAACAACATGAGAAAGACCTGCCCCTCTGCCCCCAAGATTCAACTACTTCCCACTGGGTCCCTCTCACAACACATGGGAATTCAAGATGAGATTTAAATGGTGACACAGCCAAACCATATCATTTCACCCCGGCACCTCCCAAATCTCATGTCCTCACATTTCAAAACAAATAATGCCTTCCCAACAGCTCCCCAAAGTCTTAATTCATCTCAGCATTAACTCAAAAGTCCACAGCCCAAAGTCTCATCTGAAACAACACAAGTCCCTTCTGCCAATGAGACTGTAAAATCAAAAGCAAGTTCGATACTTCCTAGATACAATGGGGTTACAGGCATTGGGTAAATACAGACATTTCAAATGGAAAAAAAAAAAAAAAAAAAAAAAAAACATTGGCCAAAACAGAGGGACTACAGGCCCTATGCAAGTCCAAAATCCAGGAGGGTAGTCAAATCTTAAAACTCCAAAATGATCTCCTTTGACTCCATGTCTCACATCCAGGTCATGCTGATGCAAAATGTGGGCTCCCACAACTTTGGGAATCTCCACCCCTGTGACTTTGCAGGGTATAGCTCCCGTTCTGGCTGTCTTTCAGGCTCCCATTGAGTGTCTGTGGCTTTTCCAGGTACATGGTGCAAGCTGCTCCTTGATCTACCATTCAAGAGTACGGAGGATGGTGGCACTCTTCTCACAGCTCCACTAGGCAGTGCCTCAGTGGGAACTCTGTGTGAGGGCTCCAACCCCACATTTCCCTTCCACACTTCCCTAGCAGAGACTCTCTCTGAGGGCTCTGCCCCACAGCAAACTTCTGCCTGAGCATTCACGCATTTCCATACATCTTCTGAAATCTAGGCAGAGGTTCTCAAACACCAATTCTTGACTTCTGTGCACTCACAGGCTCAACATCACATGGAAGGTGCCAAGGTGTGGGGCTTACACCATCTGAAACCATGGCCTGAGCTCTACACTGGCCCCTTTTAGCCACAGCTCGAGCAGCTGGGACACAAGGCACCAACTCTCTAGGCTACATACATCATGGGGACCCGAGGCCTGGCCCACAAAACCACATTTTCCTCCTAGTCCTCCAGGCCAGTAATGGCAGAGGCTGCGGTGAAGACATGTGACATGCCCTGGAGACATTTTTCTTATTGTCTTGGGGGTTAACATTCGGCTGCTTGTTACTTATGCAAATTTCTGCAGCTGGCTTGAATTTCTCCTCAGAAAAGGGGATTTTCTTTTCTATTACATTGTCAGACTGCAAATATTCCAAACTTTTATACTCTGTTTCCCTTATAAAACTGAATGCCTTTAATAATACCCACGTCTGTTATAAAACTGAATGTCTTTTACAGCACCTCTTGAATGCTTTGCTGCTTAGAGATTTCTTCTGCCAGATAACCTAAATCATCTCTGTCAATTTCTAAGTTTCACAAATCCCTAGGGCAGTCTCTTTGCTAAAACGCAGCAAGAGTCACTTTTGCTCCAGTTCGCAACAAGTTCCTCATCTCCATCTGAGACCACCTCAGCCTGAATTTCATTGTCCATATCATTATCAGCATTTTGGTGAAGGCCACTCAACAAGTCTCTAGGTAGTTTCAAACTTTCCCACATTTTCCTGTCTTCTTCTGAGCCCTCCAAATTGTTCCAACCTCTGCCATTTACCCAGTTCCAAAGTCATTTTCACATTTTTGAGTATCTTTTCAGGAATGCCCCACTCTACTGGTACCAATTTACTGAATTAGTCTGTTTTTATGCTGCTGATAAATACATACCCAAGACTGGGCAATTTATAAAAGAAAGAGGTTTAATCGACTTACAGTTCCAAGTGGCTGGGGAGGCCTCACCATCATGGCAGAAAGTCAAAGGCACATCTCACATGGCAGCAGATAAGAGAAGAGAGCTTGTGCGGAGAAACTCCCTTTTTTTAGATCTCATGAGACTTATTCACTATCGCGAGAACAGTACTAAAAAGACCTGCCCCCATGATTCAGTTACTTCTCACTGGGTCCCTCCCACAACATATGGGAATTTAATAGGAGATTTTGGTGGGGATACAGCCATACCATGTCAGCCTATACGAAGCATTTTAAGCTATAAATACTTTTTCAAGCTCTATATTAATTGCCTGTGACACATTAATTTATAGTGTTTCATTTCCGTTCACTGTTCATTCTAAATATTTCTATTGTGATTGCTTTTTATGACCCATGGGTTATTTAGAAGTGTCATTTAATTTTCAAATACTTGGGTATTACCCAAATATCTTATGCTATCAATTTCCATTTTAATTTCACTATGCACAGAGATTATACTCTATTATTTTTAAGCCTTTTAAATTCAGTGAAATTTGTTTTATGTCATATCACAGGTTCTCTCCTGGTGACTGTACATTTTGCACTTAAAAAAGGTTTATTTGGCTGTCGTTTGGTTTTATGATCTATAAATATCAACTAGGTCAATGTGGTTGATAGTGAAGAAATCTTTATCTTTAATGACACTCTATTTGGATTGTCAATTACTGATGTGGCAGTATTGAAAACTCCAAGTATGATGTGTATGTTTATCATTCAGTTCCTTTTGCTTAACTTATCTTGAAGCTCTTATATGCATAGACATTTAAGATTTCATACCTACCTTATTAATTTAGACTTTCTTTCATTATACATTATACTTTTTATTCCTGATAATATGCCTTGTCCTAAATCTATACTTGCTTTAATATTAAGTTGCAATTCCAGCTCTCTTATGATTAGTGTTTGAATGCCATATTTATTCTATCATTTTAATTTGAAACTATTTATGCCTTCATATTTAGATATGTTTCTTATAGGCAGTAGTTTTAATCTTTCCTTTTGCTTTTCTTCCTTTTCTTGCCTTGTCTTTTCTTTTTCTTTCTTTTCAGTATGAAAACACTGTCTTTTAATCACATTTAATATAATCATCATATATCAATGTTTGTTACCTTCTTTTTGTTTTCTATTCTTCTATTCAGGTTTTCCACTTTTTTTTTTTTTAACTTTCTTTTAGATCAATTGAGGATTTTACTTTACAAATTCATTTGTCCTGGTAAGTGTTAACCTAGCAGGTCTGAGTTGCTTAAATCCTGCACAATAGAAGATGGGCCTATTTGCATAATTGACTATCGGTCAGCGCCTAGAAACTGAGGTCTTGGAATGTCCCCTATGCTACTAATTGATAAGTGTGTTTGGTACTCTTAAAATTTTAAACTATGCTGTTCCAGTTTCTCTATAAAGTCTGTGCAAACAATGTGACTTTTGATGAACATGTGCTTTGTTTCTGTGAGGTTTGTAATGACTGTAACTAAGGTCAGTCACGAAGATACTAGTAGTTGACCAACCCCCAATAAAAACTCTGCACTTTTAGACTCAAAAGAACTTTTCTGGAAGAAAGCCCTTCAAACATGTGATTGTGATGCCTTTCTGGGGGATTAAATATGTCCTTTATGACTTCATTGACTTTTGGAATCTCATGCCTGGTATTCTCCAGACACTGCCTCGTGGTCTTATTTTCCTTTATTAGACTTTACTTTCCTTCACTAATAAGTCTTATCCATGAATTTAAAAACTTCTGAGTCCTGAGAGTACCTCTAGTGCATCCCAAACCTGAGAGTGGTCTTGAAAAAAACTGATTCATCATTTTATCCACAATATTGACATACTAGCTATGCCTATTTATTGCTATTTTTAAAGATTGCTCTACGATTTTCCATATTTATCTTCAGCTCGTTCCAATTTACTACCAAATAACATTACACCACCTTATGTCTAATATAAAAATCTACAATATAATACTACTTTTTACCTCTCATTTAAAAAAAAAATGACAGACCTTTTTTCTCTTATAAAACATCAAAACTTGCTTATACTGAAGGTGAATTTTTCCCCTTAAATGATAATAGAACATGATATAGATAGTAGACTGAGTATTGTTCTAATTTTTTATTACTTATATGATTATGATATGCAGTGATTCTTTTAAACATTGGCTTTATTATGCTGTCTATATTTAACCATTAATTACTGCTTAGTAATAGATACTGTTCATTTAATGTATTGTGCACCTACGTATTAAATGCATTATTCATCAGATACAGAATAAATTTTGACAACGGGGACCTGTTAAGAGAGAGATTAATGTGTTTTACAGTGATATTTTTAAAAATTCAATTGCCTTATGAAGGTAAAGTGGAAAAAAATATGTATAAGATACATATATTCTGATGAAATAATGGAATTATAGTCATCATAAAGTGAAATACTTGTGCATTCTAGTTGGAATGCTTCTATAAAAAATTTTAGAATTGTGTGTATGTTCTAAATATTTATTACAAAATAATTTTCTAATAATTGCACAGTGTCTGTTTTGTCAGTTCAACTATCTACACAATGCAAACATAGGATATTTGAAAGTAAATAGCCAGAATGGTGAAAATGAGATTTCTACAATAGATACACTGGCATTTTTATTAGCCAGTTAGTAACTCACTTGAATTACACAGGCATATTTTCTTAAAACAATTTGAACTGTAAAAGTCAGTCCATGTTGTTGTTGTTGTTGTTGTTGTTGTTTTTTTAATTAAATGGCAAGTAGTTGAATATTTAGGCATAAATATATTTTTTTTAATTTTTAAAAATAAACTTTATTTTTTGGAGTAGTTTTAGGTCCACAACACAATTGAGCAGAAAGTATAGCGAGTTCCCACATATCCCCTGCCCACCTGTTCTCCATCTAATCCTCCCCCACCATCAATATTCTGTACTGCAAGGATACATTTGTCACAATTGATGAACCTATGTTGACACATCGTTATCACCTAAAGCTGTAGTTTTCACCAGAGTTTATTCCTATTGCTGTACATTCTATGGACCTTGACATGCACATTCTATGTACAATGACACAAATTCACCATTACAGTATCATATAGAATAATTTCACTGTTCTAAAAATCCTCTGTGAATGAGTTATTCTTGTTTCACATCCTTGTCTGCATTTGTTGTTGTTAGTGTTCTGGAATTTGCCCATTCTAATGGGTGCATCATGGTATCTTATTCTAAAAAATATAAAAAATAAAAAACATTTATATTAGGTTTGGGGGTACACGTGAAGGTTTGCTACATAGGTAAACTCGTGTCACAGGAGTTTTTTTATAGATTAATTCATTATTCAAATATTAAGCCCAGTACCCAATAGTTATTTTTTCTGCTTCTCTTCCTCCTCCCACCCTCTACCCTCAAGTACACCCCAGTGTCTGTTGTTTTCTTCTTGTGTTCATAAATTCTCATAATTGAGCTCCCACTCATAAGTGAGAGCATGCTGATTTTTGTTTTCTGTTCCTGCATTAGTGTGCTAAGCATAATGGCCTCCAACTCCATCCATGTTCTTGCAAAATACATGCTCTCATTCTTTGTTATGGCTGCATAGTATTCCACAGTGTGTATGGCCATATTTCCTTTATACAATTCTGTCATTGATGCACATTTTGGTTGATTCCATGTCTTTTCTATTGTGAATAGTGCTGCAATGAACATTTGCATGCATGTGTCTTTCTGGTAGAATGATTTATATTCCTCTGGGTATATACCCAGTAATGGAATTGTGTCAAATGGTAGATCTGCTTTTAGCTCTTTAAAGAATCACCATACAGGTTTTTGCAATGGTTAAACTAATTTACGCACCCACCAACAGTGTATTAGTGTCCCCTTTCTCTGCAACCTTGCTAGCCTCTGTTTTTTTTTTTTTTTTGTTGTTGTTGTTGTTGTTTTCCACTTTTTAATAATAGCTATTCTGACTGGTGTGAGGTGGTATTTCATTATGGTTTTGATTTGCATTTCTCTAATTATCAGTAATCTGGAGCTTTTTTTTTTCATGTACTCGTGGCCACATGTATATATTCTTTTGAAAAGTATCTGTTCATGTCCTTTGCCTACTTTCTAATGGGGTGGTTTGTTCTTCTCTTGTAAATTTGTTTAAGCTCCTTATAGATGCTGGATATTAGACCTTTGTCAGATGCATATTTTCTCCCTTTCTGTAGGTTGTATGTTTACTCTGTTGATAGTTCCTTTTGCTGTGCAGAAACTCTTAAGTTTAATTAGATCCCACTTGTGAAATTTTGCATTTGTTGTGATTGCTTTTGGGTTTTTTTTTTTTTTTGTCATGAAACCTTTGCCTGTTTCTATGTCCAGAATGGTATAACCTAGGTTGTCTTTCAGGTTTTTATAGTTTTGTGTTTTACATTTAAGTCTTTAATCCGTCTTGAGCTAATTTTTGTATATGGTTTAAGGAAAGGGTCCAGCTTCAACCTTTTGCATATGGCTAGCCAGTTCTCCAAGCACCATTTATTGAATAAGGAGTCTTTCTCCATTGCTTGTTTTCGTCAGCTTTGTCAAACATCAAATGGATATAGGTGTGTGTCCATATTTCTGGCTGTCTATTCTGTTCCATTGGTCTATGTTTCCATTTTTGTACCAGTACCATGCTGTTTTGGTTACTGTAGCCCTGTGGTATTGTTTGCAGTTGGGTAATGTGCTATCCCCAGCTTTGTTCTTTTTGCTTAAGATTGCCTTTCCTATTTGGGCTCCTTTGGTTTCATATAAATTTTAGAATAGAATAGTTTAGAATACATTCTAAAAATAGTTTTAGAATAGTTTAGAATAGTTTAGAATTTAGTTTCATACAAATTTTTCTAGTTCTGTAAAGAATGTTGTTGGTAGTTTGATATGAATACCATTGAATCTGTAAATTGCTTTAGGCAGTATAGCTATTTTAATAATATTTATTCTTCCTATGCATGAGCATGTAATGTTTTTCCATTTGTTTGTGTCTTCTTTGATTTCTTGGAGCAGTGTTTTATAATTCTCTTTGTAGAGATCTTTCACCTCTCTGATTGGCTATATTTCTAGGTATTTTACACTTTTTTGGCAATTGTGAATGGGATTGTCTTTCTGATTTGGCTCTTGGCTTGGCTGTTGTTGAAGTATAGAAATGCTAGTGATTTGTATACATTGGTATTGTATCCTGAAACATTGCTGAATTTGTTCAGCAGCTAAAGGAGCTTTTGGGCCTAGACTATGGGGTTTTCTAGATATAGAATCATGTTGTCTGCTAACAGAGATAATTTGGCTTCCTCCTCCTATTCAAATGCCCTTTATTTCTTTATCTTGCCTGATTGCTCTGGCTAGGACTTCCAGTACCATATTGAATAGGAGTGGTGTCTTGTCTTAAGGCATAAATATTTTTATGGGAACTGACTAGTTTCTTTTTTGTTGTTGTTGTTCTTATTAGCAATTCTTTTCTGATGGGAAAGGCACTGAAAAGTATGAAACATATCATAGTGAAGATGAATTAGTCTTAAACTTTCAATTAAGACAGATATATTATTGCCTTGAGTCAGGGAGGGATAAGGAACACTTGAAGTTTCTGAAAATTCTACTAAATATAAGTCTGGCTGTGGTTTGGGGTCTCTAAGCCAATAGTCATTCAAGTCTGAGTTAAGGCCTGAATTAAAGATGAGCAACTTGAAATAAAACCAGCAGTTTATTCTTTCCAGCCAACTGCTATAATTGGCAATTATAGAAAAGGAATATCATGTGATTCAATTTCAAAAGTGTATGTAATACACAGACTAAATAAAAAAAGAAGGGATGATGAATTTCTTAAATTCTGAATTTCAGGGAGTCTGGCCAGAGAGCAAATGGTTTAGAGATTTGGCAGGGAATTTCTAGACTGGATCCTAAGAGAAGCAGATGCTTCATGATTCTCTTGGTGACATGTATTTTTTATTCTCCTTATTTAGAGTTTTAAAAACAATGTGGATCCAGTAAAATTTAGATCAAGCCTAATAGATACCATATAAATATATTTTTGAAGAGCTAAGAGGCAGAAGAAGGTCCCACTTGAGTTGTTTTGTGATGAATGAAAGAAATAGGCTGAGTCGAAATGCTAATATGACCTAATTCTAAGTAAATAGGTACTACTCAAGTTGACACAGAACTTCTGGTTGGACAGTTTGAGATAATTTGAGTATCTTTAATCTTCTTTATGTCAGGGATTGGGCTGTTCACTTCTTTTATATTTGTCCATAATTATGCAGTAGCATTAAGCACTACTGGCAGGCTGACCGTAGGAATGCTTATCATTTTCTCATGTATTTACTATAGTATTAAACTATTTGGAATATTTTAAATACCTCTACCATGTAAATACTTGAAAGCAGACAGGAAAAATAAAGGGACTTACCACTCAAACAAGTTTACCTAAAATATGTTAAAATACAAGTTGTTATTCAAAACATAACTCTTATTCTCATTTATTATTAAAATTAATTGAAAATATCTTAACAGTGAGAAAAAAATGAAATTCAATTCAACCCCATCGTTTAATTCCTTTATAGTAGCAAAGTTCACCATACACCTTTATGATGTCACCAGACATATTTTAATAAATATTTAGTACACATGAATCAATCAACTACATATATTGAACACAAACTCTATGGAAGTGATTAAAGGAACATCTTATAGAACCCAAAATCTAGTTGGAATACAAAAACTGAATTATGTGACATGACTGAAGCATAAGGAATTAGTAAACTTTGTAGTATTGACAATTATTAACTCTCTAAAAGCCAAGGACTGTGACTAATTTTTTTCACTATCTCTTTAGTAGTAGCACAATGCCCGGTAAATAGTAGTAACCCAAGAAATATATTTAAAATGCACAGACACATATATAAATATTCATGTTTACTTAACACGTCTCATGTAGAGTTTCTACTTCTTCACCATATAAATGAGACTTCTATGCTGTTATTTTTTAAATTGCCTCCTATTTATCTCATTGTTGAGGAAAGGATTTCGGCCCTAGGGTTATGGAGATAACCAACCGCAGGACATACGACACTGGAAGGATGTGATTGACAGCAGTTTATTCACCACATGTACTCACAGCCCAGAGGAAGAAGATATCACACACCAGTCACGTCTACACAGGGACTGCATTCTGGAGCAGAATGAATGCTTTGTAGTATCAAGACAGTGAGGTGCCTCTTGGTTCTCACTGGCAGAAGAGATCAGTTTGTTTGAATAATTTCACTAGCCGGCAGGGGACTAAAACCTATTACTCAGGGAAGTAAGAACTCCTCCTAGTCCTTTTGCTAAGGAGTATTGTTGGGCTAGGTGACCTTATCTGTGGGAATAAAATATATAAATAAGATATAAAGATGTCTTAAAATAATAAAAAATGGAGAGGGGAATTTGCAGTTAGGCTATTCACAGACCTTCCAGTGCATGCTGGATGTGGTGGTAGCACTTAGTATTAAACCTTAATTTCAGGCCTGGTATAGATTAATTCTCTCAGGTCAAAGGAAAAGCTGCTATTGACTGTTGTTTTAGGTATTTCCAACCTAACAGGGCGATATTTTTCTACTGAAGGTCACTATTGGAATAGGTTTATGGCTGTTCACTGAGGTGGGAGAACAACACTTATGTATTTTGACTTTTGTTGTGTGTTTCTGTAACAAAGTTCAGAGACTTTGTTCCATGTGTGTTTCTGTAACAAACCAGAGAAAAGATGATGTGTATCTCACTCTATTTAGTGTGTTAATTATTCTATGGCTATCACCAGAAGTAGTACATGACCTAGAAACTTGCAGAACTCTTGTTTTCACACTGTTTGTGTTGTTACTGAATCAGATTCCATCACAAAGATTAGTTGCCTCATTCACAAAAATGAGGCTAACTGGGAGTTAACGAAATTAATTTTGAATTCAGGCCTAATTTTTATCAAGCTTTGATCTGCTGGACAAGGATTTTAGTTTGTCTGAACCTCAGACAAAATTTGTGTAGCACCTCATAAGATTATTTTGAAAACTAAATAATTTAAAATAGTTAAAATTATCTAGCCAGTGCCTATCAAGCTCGCTAAAAGTTAATTCTCTTCAGTCACCATGTTCTGACCCTATTTGGAAGATTCTTGCACGAAGTCAAACGACCTTTGTCTTTTAAAAATATCTCATCTGTGGCCGGGCGCAGTGACTCATGCCTGCAATTTCGGCACTGTGGGAGGTCGAGGCGGGCAGATCACGAGGTCTGCAGTTCGAGACCATCCTGGCCAACATGGTGAAACTCCGTCTCTACTAAAAAAAACGCAAAACAATAAGCCAGGTGTGGTGGCACGAGCCTGTAGTCCCAGCTATTTGGGAGGTTGAGGCAGGAGAATAGCTTGAACGTGGGAGACGGAGGTTGCAGTGTGCCGAGATCGTGCCGCTGCACTCCAGCCTGAAGACAGAGTGAGACTCCATCTCAAAATAAATAAATAAATAAATAAATAGATAGATAAAATCTAATCTACTTCCTCATTAGCAAAATATATATGGCTCTGCACCAGTATTTAGTATGATCAGTACAGAGTTGTTTTTCCTTTAACTTACCATTCCAGTACTGAAAACTTTCCAGCTACTGATAGACAAGATGTTCCCAAACCCTCTGTCATCATACAAGGGAATAGGCATGTGTTTCAAAGGCAATAGAAGTTGAAAACTTTTCTCCTGGTTTGTAATGGTGGAATTAGATGTTTTTGTGACCCATTAGGAAGTATACCAATTTTCTTCTCTTTTTTTTTTTTTTTTTGATACAGTTTCTTGCTTTGTCGCCCAGGCTGGAATGATGCAGTGGCACTAACTCGGCTCACTGCAACCTCCATCTCCCAGGTCCAAGTGATTCTCCTGCCTCAGCCTCCTGAGTAGCTGGGATTACAGGTGCCCACCACCACACTCGACTAATTTTTGTATTTTTACTAGAGACAGGGTTTCACTATGTTGGCCAGGCTGGTCTCGAACTCCTGACCTCAGGTGATCTGCCCGTCTTGCCCTCTCAAATTGTTGGGATTACAGGCGTGAGCCACAGCGCCCAGCCAAGAAGTATACCAATTTTCTTACCTTGTTCCTAACCTACCATACTTTTCTTCTGTTCTAGTACTCCAGGTTTTACTTCAGACATTTAATATGGCTGTGTTTATGTCTTTTCTTTGACTTTAGGAAATACTAAAAGCAAAACTGCAAGATTTTATTTAAGATGAAGTTGTTATGATCCAAGTAGTCTTTTATTATCCTATAATACTATGGATGTACTTGACAAAAGAAGGTAATCCTCAACAATTATTACTTTAATGAGAAGTAGGAATGAGACTATTCTACCAGGCCATACATTCATTTCCAATGTGTGTCCTTTTAGGAAAGTTGTAGCTATAAAATAATATAGTTGAGAAAGCAAATTTCAGAATCTTCACTTGAACAAAACTCACAATTCCATAGCGATTAAATAAAATATATTAATGAAATAATGTGTCATTTTTAAATGTAAATATAAATATGTTCAGGAGATCTATTGTGCAACATGGTGACTGTACTTAAAAAAATATTGTATTCTAGAAAAGTGCTAAGATAGGAAATTTTCAAATGCTTCCACTATTAAAATATTATAAGTATGTGAAGGAATATTATAAGTATGTGATATTTTATTTAGTTCAATTTAGCTATTTCACAATGTATACATATTTCAAAAATGTTGTTCATAATACATTTATATAATTTTTGTTTTTCAATTAAAAATAAATGTTAAAGTATAAATGTAAAAGTCTTGAATGTTCTAGGTAGTTTATATATAATGCAAAAAATTAATCCTGACTGTTGCTGTCTCATCTTCACCACAATGTTACTTATGAAAAACCATTATTGCATTCTGTAGTAATGGTCCAAAGCAATATTGTAACTTGGTGATGGTATAGTGATCCTCACTTTCACAGACCATTGCTACATAATGGAGTCATTTGTATTACTAGCAAAGCGTGACTAACCTAAATGAGAGTTAAACATTCATGTCATGATTCTAGCAAGTGCTCGTGTTTGTCGATTCTGAGGCAGCACTTTCAAATTATGTGAGGAAATACGACATAAATATTACCAATGAGTCATTTTAAAATAATACATTAATGTCAATTTTCATTATTGCAACAAAACGTGTGCATTATCAACATGAGTGTAAGTGATTCATACCTGAATCACAGTTTTCAACATTAATAAAAGTAAAATAGATTAATAAGTAGAAAGGCTGTTATATAATAATGATAACGGTACAACGTATCATTCTCAGATTGCAAGAGTCATTAAGCCTAAATTAGTTTCAAATTTGCTAAAGAATTTTCCAATCAATGACAATTTGAAAGAAACCATATCAGAGTATTTCTGATATGAGACTAGATGTTCAACATTCATTATCTTTAGTTTTGTTTACGAAATGTTTCAAACAGGAAAATTAAAGAATATAATACAATAAACATCTATATATTCACAATTACTCTGAAATAGATATTAACATTTGCCAAAATTGCCTCAAATTTCTTTGTATTTTAAAGAAATAAACCTTTGTAATTACACCCAAAATCTTTTTTCTATCCCTTTCCCTTCCTTCTCTCTCCAAATGTCATGAATTTGGTGTGCCATTTTAGTTCATGTTTTTATACTTGTATTTCAAATGCATATGTGTGTGTGTATTCTTCATACTTTTACCATATATGTGTATGTATGTGTGATAGCAGACAGATGTACATATTCTATTAATTATAATAAAAAATAATATTTTTCCAATTCGTTAAGTATTCAAAGAATTTTCTCAACATCACTGAAACACTTTTAAATACCTATACAACAATCCAGAAAGAATTTCTACATAATATAAAGTATTCACAAGACAAACTACTTAATTACTTATTGCTTAATCAACTTTTGGGGTGGTTGCATTTGTGTAGAGTTAATCAACAATAATGTAGAGTAACTGATTCCAAAATCATCCATTCACACTGCAACAAACATAATATAATATGTTTCAGTGCTAAAGATTATCTGTAAAGTAAAAACTTGTCACCACAAGCTTCTAGAGAAAGCAAAGACTTGGGTTTATAAAGAGAAAAAATGTCAGGGAGTTTTAGACAGCTTGGGGAAGATAATTGTGATGACACAAAGCACATTTAAATAATGTGAGCATGGACATGACCCTATCTAGACAATTGCTGAACTATAACCGCAGTCCACTCTACACCCTTTCATCAGGACTTATGCAAAGCCATTATGTATCCATGCAGACTATTATGATAGGATTTTTACTTAGTAAATTCGAGGCAAATTTTTAGAAGTCATTATAGTGAATAAGTAGTGACATTTTGGAAAGTAAGTGATGTCTGTGTGTGTATAAAACTGTGAAAAACACTGTATGTGTATATACATATAGTATATATGTAAACACATACTATACATCAGTGTCAATATGTACATATGCATAAAATGATATAATGATGCTTTGGATGTGCTTATAAAATGTAAATAAATAATATCTTAAGCATTAGACAATATTAATAAAGCTTGGCAATAATATGTGCAAGAAGACCTTAAAGGTTATATCCAGAATAGTACCTGCTTTCAATAAAGTTAAAATAAAACAAAATTTAAAAAATAAGCCTACATATAAATATAATAAGACCATCTAAAAAGAAATCTAGGAAACCATGAAGATATATTTCAGGTTTATAGGACCTTATCTTGTTTGGGAAGATGCATTAAGGAACTGTATTGTTAAATTAGAGTTTTCTCAAAGTGCTAGATTTTGGTATTGGTTGGTGGGTAAACTATTATTTATTGCATCATTAAAAGTAAATGAAGAAATTATTAGAAGCAGGTAATTCATGAACCAGTGAAGGTAATGTGTGACACACAAAGAATTTTCATCAATTCAGTTGTATGCATCTGAGTTAGAAAGAATGGAAAGGAAAGGAAGAGCACACACATACACACACGCACATGCACACACACAGGCACACACACACACACAGAGAAGAATCTCATTATAGATGGTCCATATCAGCTTATTCAAATGAAAACCTCAGTCTGTGCCATGTTTTGCAACTTCTCAAAGAGAATTAAACACTAAAGGCCTCATTTGGTTAACATGGCAGCACTGATTGATCAGATGACTTGCAATGCCAGAAGAATGTGACTGATTTTTCTAGAGTTAATTCTCTATGGCTGCAGGAATCATTCCATCTGTTTGTTACATTTAAGAAAATATGTCTAGCTAAACTTCAAGACACACATACACAAATTTAAATTTCTATATGCCTATAGAAACTGCCTTACAAACAGTGAACTCTTCTGGGATTCTCATGCAATAGAGAAGTCAACACATAAAATAACTCACACTAATAATAACGTAACTTAGTTTGACTAGAGTTACTTTTTTTAATTTTCAGAAAAATAAACTGTGACTGTAACTCTATGATATATTTAGTACTCTAGAATAATTATCTAAGAGTGCAATCATGATGCATGAAATCATGGCCATCACTATCTTATCACCAACTCCTTACCCAAAAAGTATATCCTGAACATGTGTTCCTCTTTGGGAAAGACCATTTCTGTGTAACTTTTACTATTGTTTCTTCCGGACTCCTAAATGAAGACCTTGTTGCAGTCAAGTTGTGTGAGCAGTTCCTAATTTACAAAGATTAAACCATGCAAACACGACTTCTTCTGATGACCCACGTCTACATCTTCACAGTTCCATCTTCTGTTGCTTAAAAAATAAAAATAAGGAGAAAGGGATGACGTTTTAAAAGGGCAAAGACAGATAGAGTAAGGTGACCCTTCAAGAGCCAGCCTAAAGAACAACTTTAAATTAGACAGTGAAGTCAAAGTATGGAATGAGAAAGAAAAATCGTTAGCACATAAGATTTAGGGACAAAGAGACAGCATCTAAAACGAGACAGAAGGCATTATACGAAGGTATATAGTATAAAGGTTACTATTCCAACAAAATATAAACCTTCCTAATACCAAAAGAATTATGAGAAATAAACAAGAAAGCAAAAGTGGGACTCCATAATATTATGTATCTCCATATATAAAGACAATTTAAAATATAATGTAACTAAGAACAAACATATCAATCATACCAACAAATATAAATGACATTGAATAATCCATAAAGTAAAATAATAAGATTTTCTAACAAAGAAAAATTCAGTTATATACATGAGACACACCCAAAACAAAAAGATTACAAAAATTTAGTATAAAAGAATGAATGTATACCAGATAAATGCAAATTAAAAATCAGGCTTATGATTCTGATGTCAGATAAGGTAGTGTATATTTTAATCATTAAAAGGGACAAATACAGTTTATAAGGCTAAATAATAAAATTCACAATTAATATATAATAGTAACCAATATATAATAGTAAATAATAGTAATTAATATACATTTAGTAATACAGCAAAGTTTATAAATTAGAAACTACAATAAATATAAGACGCTGATATTACCACACATCTTTCAGACCAAAAGAGACCACTTGTGTAAGAGTTATTAAATATATTTAAAGAATCAAATATGACCAATGTTTTAGATCTTATGAATATATATCAAAATTTGAAAATATTCATTTTTCAAGTGCATATGTACTATTAATAAAAATTGATGGTATATTGATCTTATAGAAAGCTCAATACGTTAACAAATTTGCAATAATACAAACCAGCAATTTCAGATCATAATGAAATAAAACTAGATATAATTTTTTTAACTGTTGAAGGTGCTTGTACCTGGAATATATTGAGCTCTATTAATATATATATTTTTTTTATATTCAAGCTAAAATTGCCATGTTTCTAAATTTTATATCATGTTAAAGTCTATAGATTAGATAAACTAATAAAAAAGTCCTCAGAGGAAAGTGAATCTAATTGGAATATCAATAAAGAAAAAAGAAAATAATTAAACACCTAGCCTAAAAATTAGAAAAAATATATAACATAAATTGAAAGAAGCTAGAGGAAAATAAGTTAAAATAGAGAAATGGAAAAAGTGAACTAGAAAAAAGGAATAAAATAGAACTAACAAAGCCCTAAGCTGATTTTTTGAAGACAAAAAAACACCTGAGTAATCGTTCTTTAACATGGATTACCTGTAACAGAAAATCAAATACTACATGTTCTCACTCATAAGTAGGAGCTAAACATTAAGTATACATGGACACAAAGAAGGAAACCACAGTGAGGAGGGTGAGAGTCCAAAAACTACCTATCACATACTGTGTTTATTGCATAGGTGACAAAATCATCTGTACACCCAACCACCGTGACAGGCAATTTACCTATATAGCAAACCTCCACACGTACCCTGGACCCAAAGTAAAAGTTTTTAAATTAAAAAAATTAATTGTGGAAATAACAGTATGACAGCAACCTACAGGATGAAATTAAAATAACTCATAATTTTGGGGGATGTTATTGTATGCAAACCTGTTACAATATTTGAGCATGGCATGTGAAATTATTGTTCACTTCTGAATTAAGTATTGCTTTAAGAATTCTACTGACAATTCCCATTGTTATCACCTCAGCAGTGCTGTTTCCTTCAATGTTATTTAATAAAACTATGTTTAATTTTTAACCGAAAAAAGTAGTCTAATTTGAGATTTCATGTTAGTGGAGCTCAAATGATGTGATAATCTTGACTAAAACAAATAATTAGTAATTTTGATGAACTAAGAGGAAGACAAATATACTTAATTGAATAGATACATAGTATTATATATTTTAAATAAACACACATGGAGTGCTTGTGTGTGTGTATAAGTAAACCCCCAAACAAACATCTTACTTATTAGACAAACAAACTAGGGACACTCCTGTTGATGTTATGAACAAGACAAAAAAGAAAACTATTTCCGTTTTTACTCAACATTAGATTGTCATTATTGGCCAATAATTTGAATAAGAGAAAATAATTGTAATGTAATAATTGAGAAAGAAAGATAAAAACAACTTCTTTACACAGATGATTACATTGCATATTTGGAAATCTAACAGAATCAAAGGAAAAACTACTAAAAACAAAAGGATCCAGTACAGTAAAATTAACATAGATAAACTATTTATCTTCATATGTAGAAAATTAACAAGATAGAAGAGAAAGTGCCATTTAAAGTAGTAAAATAATGATAATAAAAGAAACCAGGCACAAACTTAATAAGAAATGTCCAAAACCTACACAAAGAAAGCTTTAAAAAACACTCCTTATTGGCACACACATAGATTTGAGGAAATGGAAAGACATATCACTTTCTTGATTAGCAAAATTAGACACCTTGATATGATACATTAATTCTTGCTAGCATAATTTATTAATATAATAGAATTCCAATGTGATGGTGTTTTTTAACTGAAGCCAGAGAAGATAATTATAAAATTTATTATTTCCCAATCCCCATCAATGATAGACTGAATTAAAAAAAAAAAAATGTGGTACATATATACCATGGAATACTATGCAGCCATAAAAAGGAATGAGACCGTGTCCTTTCAAGGGACATGGATGGAGTTGGAGGCCACTATCCTCAGCAAACTAATGAAGAAACAGAAAACCAAACACCACATGTTTTCACTTACAAGTGGGAGCTGAATTATGAGTACACATGTACACATGGGAGGAACAACACACTGGGGCCTGTCGGGGATGTGGTGGGGAAAGGGAGAGCACTAGGAAGAATAGCTAATGGATACTGGGCTTCATACCTAGGTGATGAGAGGATCTGTGCAACAAACCGCCATGGCACATATTTACGTATGTAACAAACCTACACATCTGGCACATATACCCCTGAACTTAAAGTAGAATAAAAAATAATTCATTAGAGTGGCAAGTAAAATCCTGTAAAAGGAGATCAAAGGGGAGACATTTGTTCTCAGATATTAAAAGATATTACAAATCATCTATAATTAGAAGAGTATGGTCCAGGTTTATTTAAAAGCTTAAATTGCTACATTTGTGCTAGTCTGATACTATTTTGCCTTTAGATCCATTCCTGCCCTTCCCCTTGTTCTGTTTTGCATAGCAAATTGCAAGACCCCTAAAGATTTTCTTTCCATATTCCTGGATTCTAGCTGGGTTTGAACAATTGGAGGCAGTGATGGGAGAATGGAAGCCCCAATGAATGGAGAATCCAAGGTAATTCTACCACTCGCCTTCTGTCTCCAGCAGCCAATGCCCACTTTTGTTGCTTCAGCTCCTGCCATGATTCTAGTTTTAAACAAATAAACCCAGACTAAAATACAGATTGAGTAGGAAGGGGTATTAAAGAAGTATTAAGTCCTTATCGATTAGATGTATTCTAAAATATTTATGTGTGAAATGGCATAATGTTTTCCACTTGTTCTGAAATAAATTAGCATTAATAATTGTGAAATGAAGAACAGAAAGATTGGCAGAATGGTGGTGGTAATTTATGAAGTTGGATGATCGGGAATCTCTTTAAAATTTTGTGTGTGTTAGACATTAACCTAAAATGTTGAATAAGCAATTTATTTCAGATTTCTTAATTATCTGTATTTTCTTAAATAGGACACTTTTCTGTGGGGGGAAGGTTATAATCATTTCTCATAGTACTGCTTGCATTTTTGCTGTGTGATTTTTTTAGTGATATCTCTATTGAGAGTTTTTTTTCTTATCAGTTATTCCTACCTATTCTGGGATGTGGCACATTTGCAATATTCCGGCTTTCCTGGCCATATGGCTCCTGCCTTGGTCTTAGAATTGTGTTTTGGGGCTCCTTCCCTGTTCTAATAGTGCGATTTCAGCCATCATACCTGTGTTTTGTAGGTTAATTTTTTAGTCTAACCTAGTTGGCTCTGTTCCGTATGGGTCCCTGGCAGTGTAACCCAGGTTCATGGGAGAGTACTGTTTAGCATCAGTGCATAGACATGATGCTAGAATCCACCCTTTGTCTTAATATAATGAGGTATTTATAACAAGTTATCATTTGTGGGTTACATTTGGCACCCATACATATTATGAGTGTTAATCCTCTGACCTCCGCTGCTTCTAATCAGCCTTGGCTTCCTATTATCATTTAGCTTTAGGCCCTGTTACATTGTTAGTTTCCTTTTATTTTTTTGTTAGCCCTTGGATATTTTATTCTATGTATTTTTACAAATTTGAAAATTTTTTTTTATTTATGTGAGCAGTTAGGAGGTGATTAAATCTGACTCATATCAATCCCAAAGTCATTTGCCAATTCATTCCTATTTGGCTTCTATGTCCCTTCAAAAAAAGACTACCTTTTCCAATATCACCAATAAGTTTCATATTTTTAATACTACTACATAGTTCCCTTCTCTCTTTATATTCAATTACGAGACAGCTCACCAAATTGTCACTTTTGAAACGTTCCTTTCTTGAATCCCGCAACTCCACACCCTCCTAGTTTTCCCCTCAAGCCTGTGACCCCAACTTCTAAATCTCCATTCATTGCTCCTCTTGCCCCATTTTCTGCTTCTTTATCTTGTTCTTACAAAAGCCATTTTTGGGACCAGTAGTGTTTGTTCTCTATAATCTTGCAAAATTATTTTCAAAATTTCTTATAGCTAAAATTTTTTTTAATACTTTAAGTTCTAGGGTACATGTGCACAACATGCAGGTTTGTTACATATGTATACCTGTGCCATGTTGGTGTGCTGCACCCATCAACTCGTCATTTACATCAGGTATAACTCCCAATGCCATCCCTCCCCCCTCCCCCCTCCCCATAATAGGCCCTGGTGTGTGATGTTCCCCTTCGAGTCCAAGTGATCTCATTGTTCAATTCCCACCTATGAGTGAGAACATGTGGTGTTTGGTTTTCTGTTCTTGCGATAGTTTGCTGAGAATGATGGTTTCCAGCTGCATCCATGTCCCTACAAAGGACACAAACTCATCCTTTTTTATGGCTGCATAGTATTCCATGGTGTATATGTGCCACATTTTCTTAATCCAGTCTGTCACTGATGGACATTTGGGTTGATTCCAAGTCTTTGCTATTGTGAATAGTGCCACAATAAACATACATGTGCATGTGTCTTTATAGCAGCATGATTTATAATCCTTTGGGTATATCCCCAGTAATGGGATGGCTGGGTCAAAAGGTATTTCTAGTTCTAGATCCTTGAGGAATCGCCATACTGTTTTCCACAATGGTTGAACCAGTTTACAATCCCACCAACAGTGTAAAAGTATTCCTATTTCTCCACATCCTCTCCAGCACCTGTTGTTTCCTGACTTTTTAATGATTGCCATTCTGACTGGTGTGAGATGGTATCTCATTGTGGTTTTGGTTTGCATTTCTCTGATGGCCAGTGATGACGAGCATTTTTTTCATGTGCCTGTTGGCTGTATGCATGTCTTCTTTTGAGAAATGTCTGTTCATATACTTTGCCCATTTTTTGATGGGGTTGCTTTTTTCTTGTAAATTTGTTTGAGTTCTTTGTAGGTTCTGGATATTAGCCCTTTGTCAAATGAGTAGATTGCAAAAATTTTCTCCCATTCTGTAGGTTGCCTGTTCACTCTGATGGTAGTTTCTTTTGCTGTGCAGAAGCTCTTTAGCTTCATTAGATCCCATTTGTCAATCTTGGCTTTAGTTGCCGTTGCTTTTGGTGTTTTAGACAAGAAGTTCTTGCCCATGCCTATGTCCTGAATGGTATTCCCTAGGTTTTCTTCTAGGGTTTTTATGATATTAGGTCTAACATTTAAGTCTCTAATCCATCTTGAATTAATTTTCGTATAAGGAGTAAGGAAAGGATCCAGTTTCAGCTTTCTACTTATGGCTAGCCAATTTTCCCAGCACCATTTATCAAATAGGGAATCCTCACTCTCTGTGGACGATCTCATTTTCTATTTTGCTGAGAAAATAAAAACAATAAAAAAATAATTTACACAAACTCCCAGCAACAGCTCAACCTTACATGCATCTGTGCTCCCATACTGTGCTCTATTTCTTGTTATTTTGTATGAATTCTCTGTGCTTATGGCTAAGGGAAACTTTTCCACTTGTATACTAGATCCCATAATCTTTGCCTACCCTAGCAGCCTTGGAGATGTACTGCTTGAATATCCCTTTAAGAAATAATTTGACCTTAGTTTAGCAGTGAGGAGTGCAGCTAGCTGACAGTTTCCAGCTGTCAGTGCCTTGAGGATTCACCTCTGTCTTTAAACTCAGCCCTTACACCTCTGGGAAATTCTCAACTAATAGCTGAGCCGTGGTGCTAGGGTCTAGCCAATTGTTTCCAATGCTGGAAACTTGCCTAATATTCAGTATTTGGCTTGGATTTTCCCACTGGATTGGGCGAGACTTTAATAAATCTGTATAGCAATGTGAGGCTTTTTATTCTAAGTCTTACGTCCTCCTTCCTTTGCTTTCATAGTTACCAGATCTACATTATATTCTGAAAATTTTATTTGCCCAATCCTGCTTCCTCACTTTTTTAACTTTTACAAGCATTATGACCCCACTTCCAAATGCACTTCTTCTATGCCCAACCGAACATTTTCTTCCTGGAGGAACAAAATGACACAACCTACCCCCAAAAATTGCTCCAACAATTCTTATTTTCTTGCTTGACATTCTCTCTTGGTTTTCCCAGAACAATCTTTGTTTATTATACTTGTTACCTAATTATAATTATTTATATCTTCCCTTTTACTCTTGCAAATGTTCCAGATAGATTTATACATTATTTACATTTGGCCACTCTACATTAACTATGTCTTAATCATTTGGACTTTTTTCGTTTCTATTTAACTTCATCCCCTTGGTGGTCTCCTCCATACTTATTTGTAATTATGATTTATATGTTGATAATGCCCCTATTTAATTCGTTGGCCAGGACCAATTACCTGGACTCAGAGTCATGTATCCGTTTACTAACCATTTTCACTTGAATGTTTAATAAACTTCAGAAATTTAACGTATCTTAAACTGAAATACGGATTCCTAGATCTCTTTTTTTCATACCCCAACATCATTGAATTTTAGAAGCCCTACCTGCAAATATAAATCCATAATCAGACTACTTCTCACTATCTCTCAATGGGAGAACCTTATATCACATTTCATTTTGATTATTGCAAAGGTAGCTTTAAAAGTTTCTCTGCTTCTTTATTTCTGCTTCTGTCTATTCCTAATGCAGCAACCAGAGTAACTCTGTTAAAATAGAAATCAGATGATGCAACAAACGAAATGCTGAGAGCCTTCCAGTGTCACCCACATCATTTAGAAAATTTTGCAATCCTTACCATATATGACTCTATGTCATGTATCCCTATTATATTTGAGTTTATTTCCCCCCCTCTTCTATATCCAAAAAGTCATCTTGGCCATTAGTTCATGACCACTCATAATTAAACAAAATGGATTAGACATGAAATAGATTTGTTAGAGGAGGAAGCATAAGAAGGCAGGGAAAGGCTTCATATTTTTATGAAGATCACACCTATGAAAAGACAGAAGGAAAGCAGAAAGATTGGATAGGAAGTCTCATACTGCTGTGAAATTCTGAGAAAGTTTTAGACAGGATGATAGGAGGTCTTTCGGTCAAAATTACATGTTGCAGATCTCCATCCTCATCACAGTGAGCAGCATATTTTCATGGCCACCACACATTGCTTTAGAGGAACCCATGTCATGGCTTTTGCATTAAATATTCCATCTACTTGGAAAGTTCTTCCCTCCAATATCTACAAATCCTGCTTCCTCATCTGCTTTAAACCTTTACTTAAATGTGACCTTCCGAACTAAGACCACCCTATCTAAATTTTAATTCTTCTACCACCATTGCCACAATGATCACCTTCCTCACCAATGTAATTCTCAATTCTATTTTTTCACTTTATTTTCTTTTTTAGTAGGTATTCACTTCTAAGGTAACATGTATTTTTGAAATATTTGTTTTGTTTCTTGTTTAACTTTCCCTCTAGTTTGAATATAACCTCCTTGGGCGCTACGATTTTTTGTGTTTCTTGTTCAGTGGTTTCTCCACCACTTAGGACATTTTCTGGTACATAGTAGGCATTCAGTAAATAGGTGCTGAATAAATAAATGAATCCCTAAAATCCCTCCATTTTAAACCTTCAAATGACTTCTCATTATGCATGGAATAAAACATATACTTCTTATTATGGTCTTCAAAGCCTCTGCTAGTCTCTCTCAGTTTATTAGAAATTTTTCCTTGCTCATTATGCACAAGCTATATAATCTTTTTTCATTTATAACTATTACAGCTCTTCCATACTTTATTAAATCTAGCAGTATTTTTTCCTCTTCCTGCGATCCTTCTTTCTCATTCTCCAAAAACCTCTCTCATATGGCTGACTTGTACTTATTATTTTATGCTAATTTAAATGCTACGTCTTTAGAGAAAGTTTCAGGACCACTGTCATGTAAGTCCTTTTCTTCCCTATTTTCTCTATCACAACCTCTTGTTTGTTCCCTCCATAATAAATACCCCCATTTTTAAAGGGTTGTTGTTTTTGTTGAAGTGTTTATTTGCATGCCGAGTACTTCCCCACCAAAAAGTAAGTTCCTCAAAAATCAAGAACTAAGTGTGCCTAATGTCTGTCTCATTACTAAGTGTATACTTAGAAGTTAGCAGAATGATTGATAGCTACCCAATGCTCTTTAAGCATTTTGCCTCTTTTTCAATACAATTATTTACTGGGAATAGAAGTAATTAACAATACAGAGCTTTGGGTCAGACAGGCCTAGGATCTACTCTCAACACTCTCATTAGCTGTATAAGGTTAAGCAAGTCACCTAACTTTGTTTTATATTGATAAATTCATTTCACTGGACTGTGATGAGGATTAAGTGATAATTATTGAAATCATTTACTCAGAACCTGGTACATAGTCTGCATTAAATATGTTGAAAGTTTTTATTTATTAATTCTGTTATTAAAACCATTATTAGGTACTTTAACAACTGAAAGTCTTGAATGAAGTATTTTTTGGTAGGAAAGACAAAGGTAGAAAAAAACTATGTTTCCTGAAGTACTGCAAAAGATAAAAGACATAAAAATTAAAATATAATTAGAATCATTCCACTTGTTCTTTTCTTACTTTTGGTCTATATAGTCATATCCCATATTATATGCTAATTATGTTAAAAATAATGATTAAGGCCGGGCGTGGTGGCTCAAGCCTGTAATCCCAGCACTTTGGGAGGCCGAGGCGGGCGGATCACGAGGTCAGGAGATTGAGACCATCCTGGCTAACACGGTGAAACCCCGTCTCTACTAAAAAAATACAAAAAAACTAGCCGGGCGAGGTGGCAGGCGCCTGTAGTCCCAGCTACTCGGGAGGCTGAGGCAGGAGAAGGGCGTAAACCCGGGAGGCGGAGCTTACAGTGAGCTGAGATCTGGCCACTGCACTCCAGCCTGGGCGACAGAGCCAGACTCCGTCTCAAAAAAAAATAATAATAATAATAATGATTAATGCACAAACTCAACCCATGCTTGTGATCGTTGTGGATTCTTAACTTTTCAATAAATTCTCAAAGCCTAAGAACCTATGTTTTAGCTAAAATACAATAAAATAATATGAGTATAGATCTCTCCTTCTGGAAGTATATTTGATGCTAAAGTTGCCATGATTTAGGGAAAACAGCAGTTGATATGTACTATTTACTTTAATATCTGTGCGTTCCATAGTTAGCATTTGATAATCTATATTTTCTCACAGCTTTTCTATAATTTGGCATCACTCAGCTTGTTGCAGCCGTTACATGCCCATCTTCATGCACTTTATCAGGTCAAGATTTATAGAACCAAAAAGATAGTTGTTCAAAATCTTGGCAACCATATTTTAGAAATTGTCATTAAGTAGAAACCATTTTAATAGGATGCATTCATTTTAACTAAAATGAAATATAATTTCCTATAAATAGATATTAATAATGTTCAGTTTCTTTATTGTCTCAGAATAAACTACTATACCCAAACTCACAGAACAAATGAAATATTTCTTAGTTACAAAGTAGATATTGGAGGATGACTACTAATGCTTTACGATAATAGGCCTCACTGGATAATAGTTGCTAATTTTTAACTTTTCTTCAGATTTTATTTCACTAAAAGCGTTTCCCAGAAGAATCAGACTTAGACTCTTCATTTATTTTGGTTACTATATTTAATTTTATCTTAATAGAAATATCTTTAGTTTATTTATTAAAGTATGACATTTATATCAATTATTTTGCCTGGCACACAGTAGCTGTTTAAGGTGTTTGATAGTATCCATTCAACAATAAATTAAATAACAGATGCATATAAATATGAAAATATCACCTCACAATTAAAATGACAGTAAATAATCCTCTAAATATCAGAGCAAACCAATTAAATATATATACACTCAGAGTTTTTTACATATCTGTGATTTATTTACAAACAGATACACAAACATATATATTTACATAAATGAACTTACACTGTATGTACTCTTCTATAACTTTTTAGTTTTGCTTATTATCACTTTTTAAAAAATATTGATACAGTTATTTCTACCTCATTTTTTTCAGTGGTTGCACATTTTCATTAAATGGATGTATCGTAAATTATTTAATCATTTTAACTTTATTGAATATAACCCCCTTCTAAAGGTGATGGCTGCTACTTAAGATTAATCTCATGCAGACATTTTGGCTCATTCTTAATGGATCTTCTGATGTTTTGAGAGAAATCAAAATCATTTTCATAACAGCATATTTCTTTTTCATGGGACAGATATCCTTTCATCCTCCTAAGTATGTTATGAATCTTTTAATAAGTTCTCTTTCTTAAATGTATATTTAATCTTGGTTTAAAAATGCTTATGTGAGAGCAAAACTTTAATATTTTTAAGTATTCTTTTATTTTGAGGTTTCTGCTGTAGCTGAACTTAACCCTGATTGAGGTACATATTGCTAAATGGAAAATCTGAAAAGTTGTATCAATTTACATGCCCAGAAATGTTGTATGAGATATCTTAATTAACTCTGCACACTGCTAACTTTTTTACCTTTGCAAAAGTGATGTGTTTTATATTATACTCCCTCAGTAGGAAATACAGAATATTTTCAAGGATATCTTTTCTTTGCATTTTCTTTTTATGACCATTTACCATTTTTCTACTTTGACACCTGCCATTGTCTATGGATTTGTAAGGTGTATTTTTTATTAAGGCTACTAAATATTAACTATGAATATGCATTACAAATGTATTCTTCTAATTTACTATTTGTTAAATTCAATTTATGATGTATTTTTTTGTATAAAGGAATTGTGAAGTTTTATGTAGTCAAAAGAAATTCTTCATTAGTCAATTAAGCCACTGCAACCTCTTTTTCTTCCAAGTAAGGAGTTGCAGAGATATCTACCCCCCTTACTGTACCAAGTGGAAACAATAATCGAGGGTATATAGCCCAAAGAAAAGGGCCCTGCCCTGGGTAGCTGTTGACACTCAGAAAGAATGGCAAAAAGCCATACACTGAAATGATGGCTACTGGTACTTTCCTACCCAGAGGGATTTCCCATTCTTTCAAGTGCCTGTTTAATTAAATGAATAGCTTGTACATACTAGCAAAGAAGGAATCTCAAAAATAAAAAATAAAAAATGAACGCACTGTTGAGATTCTCCCAATATTTTAGAAAAGTCACCACCATGAAAGTGAAACCCCAAAGAGTGGCAGCATCTTGTGATAGTTAAGAACAAGGACTCTGGGAGCCAGAGCATGCGGGCTCAAATTTTGTCACTGCTAATTGCTGTGTGAACTTAGGTAAGTTTCTCTATATCTCTGCATCTCAGTTTCCCAATTTATAAAATGGGATTACCAGTAGTAATTACCTCTCGGGGTAGTATTGAGGAACATACACGTGCATATGCATACATATATAATACATATATATGTACAATTATAAATATTATTCAATATTTATAAAATATTTCGGACAGCACTTTAATGTTGTAAACGAATAATTAAATTCTAAGCCCTCCGCCAAATGAAATGGACACCACTTTGGTCAAGGAGATTCCAAAGAAAACCTGAAAAACTAGTTCAGACCGTGATGGGAAGGGAGGTTGGAAATGCTTCATTATACTCCCTCCCTTTGGAGTTTAGACACAACTGACCAGCATTAATACTAAAATATTGAACATAAGATTGACAAAACATACTCTACATAGCAATAAGATATCAAATTCCAAACAGACCTTGGTATAGCCTTACATAACAGAAAGCAGGTCCTGAGGAAAATTAAAGTATTTTACCCTAAATAATATTTCTTTGATATATCATGGAATGACCCTTCAAAGCCACCTTTTGTGGGGGAAATTTGCAATCTGTAGATATTATCCTTCCTTTTCCAGGTGTTTTCTTGATCCAGGAGACATTTAAGAAAGAGTCTGATGCTTCATTAAACGTCTCCTGGATCGAGGATTTAAAAGCCTGATAAGAGATATTTACCATCTATTCTTTCTGAACCCTGTTACCTGGAAGCTTTGTCTACATGATAAGAACCTTCCCTTCCACAAGCCCCATCTTAGCTGAAGCATTTTTTTTTTCTGCTGAATTTTAACTCTGCAGGCAGATCTTAATTTTTTCAACCAATTGCCAATCAGGAAGTCTTTAAATCCGTCTGTGAGCTCCCACTTTGAGATGGCCCACCTTTCTGGGCCAAACCAATGTATACTTCACATGTATTAACTGATATATTTGCCTGTAACTTACATCTCCCTAAAAGGCATAAAGCCAAGATGTAACCCAACCACCTTGGGTAAATGTTCCTAGGACATCTTGCAGTTGTGTCTCCGGCCATGGTCACTCATATTTGACTCAGAATAAACCTCTTCAAATATTTTAAATAGTTTTGCTTTTTTGTCAAAAACATGCAGTGATTTATAAATAAAAATGTAATAAATAAACTTCAGAACAAGGACCTACAACAGAAAAAACACAAATGAGTAAAGTGATGTCATAAGAAGATGATGGGGGGAAGGATGCGAGTCTATTTGTTACTATACACAGGGACAGGCTCTTATGAAAAAATACTGACTAGAGATCCTGAAAATGAATTATCATGAATATTTGTAGTGTTTCCTTAATCAACTCTAATGTAATCTGTAACTCTGGAGAACACATTTGCAACCCTTAGTTTAGAATAAATTCCAGAGTCATTCTAGTTTTATATTGGTAAAGATACATATTTTTTTTTCCTTTTCTGAACAGTCACCTTTGCTACTATTGTGTGCCTCTAGGAAGATAGTTACATGTAGATTTCCCCAATCTCTCTTCTATTCTTCTCTACCTCTAAATCTAGTTTGGGTATATTAGTAGATTTCCCCACCAGATCATAGATACTCTTGCCACTTTTAAGGCACTGGGCTAGAGAAAAAATAATGAAATTAGCACATTTACATATGTGACCTTTTCACGTGTCTCAGATCCCAGCTATGCTTCCATATATTCTTCATCCAAATTAAAGTGTATTATTAGGCTAATAAGTCCTAGCAGAATTTTTTCCACCAAAGAAGATCAAAATATTTTACTCCCAAATATATTTCTTTGACATATTTTGAGATGGCTCTGGAAAGAAAGAGCGAACAGAAGTAACCTTGCAAAAGCTGTCTTTTTGAGGGCAGATTTACAACTGTAGAGAATCTATATTGATGCAGCCAGGTTTTTGCTGAAGCCTTCCCTAGTCCAGATCTAGAAAATTAGCTGACAGCCTGAAACCTTTAGAGGTCTGAAAAAAAAAAAAAAACATGTATCATCTCTTCACTTTGAGGGTTGCTACCTGTGAGGTTTAATCTACATAACAAAACCACCTTTGCTAGCCAAGTCTCCTCTTCTCTCCCTCCCATAATCTGTCTTGTCACTCTAACCTGATTTACCACCTTGATCCATTTTGGGCCATGCTCAGAATCCTCATTCTTTCTGTAACCTCAAAATGGTACAAAAGTTTCTGAATCTCATTAGGGGCTTGGGATAATTACTCTGGTTCTCCCTCATGTGCCCATTAATATAATGGTATGCCTTTTCTCTAATTAATCTGCCTTTTGGGAGTTGATTTTTCAGCAAAACTTTAGAGGGTAAAGGGGAAATTTTTCCTTGGCTCCTACACTGCTTACTTCTGAAAACATTGTACTAGTCTATAGGGGAATTTGAGTATTCATTCTCATTGTCTTTCATCATTTTTTTCCAAATTATACTGCATGTGATAAAAATTACTCAAAGCATAGGCTCTGCTATTGTCAGTATTCCCTAGTTGTAGCATTAATGGAAATTATTTTCCCTATGTTTCCCTCTTTGGTTGTTTTCACCAGTCCTTAAAAGTTGTAAGCCAGCTTTTACAAAGGTATCTTTTCAAAATAACTCACTTGATTTACATAATGAACTATTGTAATGTATTTTCCATTATTGAACCACTTTCGTAATCTTTCAATACATCCAATTATTCATTATAAATTATTGTTTATTTCAAGGCTTATTTTGATTTTCTGATACTCAGTTCAAATTTTATAAATGCATTTGATAATATAAAATCCCAATATTCCCTACACCTCAGACTGAAACACCCTCCCTACATTACAATATAATGATTCAATGTTATAGTGAGAGTTGTAACTGTCAGAAATCTAAAAACAATAGAATTTGATTATACAGTATGTAAATCAAAAGGTATCCGAGAAAGGTCTCAATCAATTTAGAAAATTTATTTTCCCAAGGTTAAGGACACACCCATTATATAATCTCAGGAGGTTCTGATGACATATTCCAAAGGTGACCAGAGCACAACTTGGTTTTATATATTTTAGAGAGACATGAGATATCAATCAATATATTTGAGATGTACATTGGTTCAGTTTAGGAAAGGCAGGACAACTTGAAGTGTGGAGGGGGCTTCCAGGTCACAGGTAGATAAGAGACAAACGGTTGCATTCTTTTGAGTTTCTGATTAGCCTTTCACTGAATGCACAATTTACAGGAATAGTCACTTACACTTTAGTCTGACTTAGTGAAACAACAGGGCAAAGGAAGCAATCAGATATGCATTTGTCTTATGTGAGAAGAGGGATGACTGTCCTGCCTGTCCTTTGTCCACAAGGAATTTCCTTGTGGGCAAACTGGGAAAGAGGTATGTAGCTTTTTTTTTTTTTTTGTAATCCTTGTAGCTATTTTATTTAAAAGTAGAATGGGAGGCAGGCTTGCTCATGTATTTCCCAGCTTGCCTTTTCCCTTTGGCGTAGTGATTTTGAAGACATTTAGTTTTCTTTCACACATATAAACCAAAAATAAAATTCTAGGCCCCCCAACTATCTGAATGAACTGCCCCCTCTCAGCCAAGGACATTCCAAAGTTTACCTGAAAAACTGGTCCAGACCATGATACGAAGGGAGAGTCAGATATGCTTCATTGCCATTAACTTAACACAGACCTTAAAACTGACAGAACAGACTCTTTAAGATGGATAAGAAACACTTACAATCAATTCTCTATGAAGCCTGCTACCAGGAAGCTTCATTTGCATGATAAATTCTTGGTCTCCACAATCCCTTATCTTCACCCAGACATTTCTTTCTATTGATTCTGGGTCTTTAGATACTAACTCAACTAACTGTCAATCAGAAAATTTTTTAATCTGCCTGTGACCTGGAAGCCTCTACTTCCACTTGTCCTGCCTTTCCAAAGCAAACCAATGTATACTTTCCATGTATTAATTGATGTTTTATGTTTCTCTAAAATGCATAAAACCAAGTTGCGGCCCATCCACCTTGGGCGCATTTCATCAGGATATCTTGAGGTTGCATCACAGGCATGTCCTTAACATTGGCAAAATGAACTCATCCATTGATTGAGACTTGTCTCAAATACTTTTTTGTTTACAACACTAAACAAAGTATGCATTTGTAATATATAAATTGTACTTATATTTGCTCTGAGTCAATGCAACAATAATAGTAATACCAGCAATATAACTAAGAGTGTACAGGTGCCAAGTACTGTTCTAAGGAATTGATATATATATTAATGCATTTAATCTTTGTAGCAACTATATATGGAATTAGGTATAATTACATTTCCATTTTACAGATGGGAAATCTTGGGCAATGGAAGGTTCAAATAACTTGCCCAAGGTCATTTAGCTAGTAAGGGGTAAGCTAGAAATGATATCTTAAAGAAAGAAACAAGGAGTAAAGTTAAAATAAGTGGATCATCTCACAGAACTACTGGGACCATTTTAGATTATGTTATTTCAACTATGAGGTATCTGTTCATGATTTGGGGTAGGAATTTTTATCAGTGATGAAGGGGTGGGTAAGGGGAATGTGATGAGCAACCAAGATGCTTCACTAGGATGGTTACTGTCATTTAGCAACAGCCTTAAGTTCTCAGTTTTCTACAATGAAAACAGTTATTTTCATGCTCTTGGGCTTGGCTAGGCCAGGCTGGACTCCAGGTTTATGATCACATTCAGGATAACTCCACATCTTTAGCCTCAGACCAAGCCTGCAGAGGCAACAGCTACTAGAAACATGCTCATCATTTGGCATATTTCAGAACCAAAAAAGAAGAGGACAAGCAAGTCAAGCAAGCAGATTAAAAGTCTCTTCTTGTTCATGTCTTTGGCCCAGCAACTCATAAGACCAAGCCTATCATTAATGAGGTCAGAAAATATAATCCAAATACTTTAATGTAATGTACTGAAAGGTCAGATGACAAGGGGCATAGATGGATAATTCTATAACAGAGAGGGAGATAAAAATTGGAAATAATATTCCAAACATTCACACTACTATGTACATTCATAGGTGATTTTCAGTTTTATTTTGTATTGTATTACTTTGTTTTATTATCTATGTTGAATTTTAGGCTAAGAAATCTATTACCTTTATAACAAAGAGCAGTTATTGCTTTTTATGTACTCTGAAAATATTTAAATAATATCGAATTGATGTATTTCTTTAACATTTGCAATAACTTAGGTGTAAAACGGTCTTGGCCTAATGTTTTTATTCAAATAATTATTAGGTAAAAATTTAAATTTGTTTCTTAAACAAGCTCCTTGAGACTTTTAATTTTTTAAACCTTATTAACTTATAAATTTATAAATTATTATATACTTAACAAACGTTCAAATTTTGTCATATAACTGTACATCATTTTATATATATACACACACACACACACACCCCACACACACACAAACATACAGGCATATGTATATTTCTTAATAACATTGATTATAGTTAGGTTGTCTATTATTCATTTATTGAATTTATTTAACAAACATATTGCTAAGCCATGAATATATGTCCTTTAACTTTTACATTATTCTAATATTATTTTATTTTATTATTATTATTATTTTTTGAGGCGGAGTCTTGCTCTGTCTCCCAGGCTGGAGTGCAGTGGTGCAATCTTGGCTCACTGCAAGCTCCACACCCCAGGTTCACACCATCCCCCTGCCTCAGCCTCCCTAGAAACTGGGACTACAGGCGCCTGCCACCACGCCCGGCTAATTTTTTTGTATTTTTAGTAGAGATGGGGTCTCACTGTGTTAGCCAGGATGGTCTCGATCTCCTGACCTCATGATCCACCTGCCTCAGCCTCCCAAAGTGCTGGGATTATAGGCATGAGCCACCGCGCCTGGCTTCTAATGTTATTTTGTAGTTTATTTCCAGTATAATTTTTGTGTACTTTATTTGCTATTATTCAATTATTTTAAAAGGAAGGGTGTGCTTTAATACACATTTATATTGTTATATTTTGAAAAGCATATTTTCATTAATTGGCTTATTTTCCCCTTCTTCACTGCTCTATCAAGACTATAAATTTATAATTTTTGTCATTTGAATTATTGACCTTTCCACTTTTCTTATTACAAAATAATATATCAAACAAATATTCTGAAGGTTATGTCACACATGACTTTAATCTTTCCCTGGAAGGTAAGGATTAGATGGCACCCAAGAATCAAGTAAGAATTAGATACATGATTAAATAGAGAATGGGTTCCTTGTTACTTATATTACCTAAAAATAACTAAACGAAATTTTATATTTTTTTCTCAACTTGCTATTTAAGAGTCTCCTATGTTGTTCTTCACTGTGGATTAAAATATTGCTCAATAAAAATAATTTTCTTATCCTGGTTTTAGTACTGTTTTAGCCTTGAATTCTACGCGTCTGACAATGACATCCTGTTCTGTTTTATTTTGTGTTTATTTGGCATGTATTGCCCAAGTTCTTACTTTTAAACCACGTTTTGTTTATATGGTCTCTTATAAACAGTATGTGGTTGATTTGTTTCTCTTTAATTGTAGAATGAATTATTTCCTATTCACTGGATTTTTTAAATATTTATGTTTATTTTCATAATTGATGTGTTTGGTTTTATTTTTCCAATATGGATTATATTCTCTATATGTATATGTTTTTCTTTTCAGCAATTTATATTACTGTCATTTTTAAAATTTTTAATGATTAGATGGAATATCAGCCAGGATAAGCTAGATACACTTAATACAAAATATAACCACACAATTTTAGTGGTATTATGAACTAAGGTTTTTTTGGGTTTTTTTTTTTTGTTTGTTTGTTTGTTTGTTTTTACTCAATATATAGTCTTTTGCTCATGGACTGCATCACATTTCCAAGTCTTCTTCATTCTTGGGCCAAAGCTGATGAGGAATTCTTTACCTAAAATACTGCCCAGTCTAGAGACATTGCAGATTAAGTACAAAGAGAAAGATTCACTGACTCTTAATTTTTTAAAAATAATTTGACTTGCAATTAGAAAATTGTATGTTCAAGCCTAATATCCAAGAAATGTGAAAAAGTAATCCTTACCCAGAGAAGGGCATTGAATATTTGTGATAAATAATAGTATCTGCCACAGAAGATATTTGCCTCCATTTGTAAAGCAAAAATAAAATTCTAAGTCCTACAACTGACTGAATGAACCCCCCTCGTGGTGAAGCGGATCCCAAAGAATCCTGAAAAACTACTTTAGGCCATGATGGTAAGTGGGTGTTGGACATGCTTCATTATGCCCTCTTCCCTTTGGAGATTAAACACAACTGACCAGCACTAACATTAAAACAGAGGCGTTAAGACTAACAAAACAGACTCTTCGTAGCAATAAGATACCAAATTTTAACCTGACTCTAGTATAGCATCACATGACTAATAGCAGGCCCTAAGGGAAATCAAAGCGTTTTAGCACAAAATATATTTCTTTGACATATTCTGAAATGGCCTTACAAAGCTGTCTCTTGTGGGGTAAGTTTGCAATTCACAGAGAATCCCCTTCCCTTACTAGGTCTTTTAGGGAGTGTCTGACACCCTTTAAGGTCTAATAAGAGACAGTCACCATTTAGTTTCTCTGATACGTGCTACCTGGAGGCTTCATCTACATGACAAGAACCTTGGTTTCCACAACTCCCTTACCAAACTCAAGCATTTCCTTATGCTGAATTCAACTTTTCAGCCAGGACTTAACTCTTTCAACCAATTGCCAATCAGGAAATTTTTGAATCTACCTATGAACTGAAAGCCACCAGTTTCATGCCGTGGCTATTTCTTCCCTTTCTGATTTGTTTAATTAGTCTGGTGTTGTAGAGCAAAATAAACATTTTACAGTCACTTTCCTGATTAATTATCTTATTTCTGTCTTGTGACTTTATTTATTAAAAAAATTCAGTCTTGCCAGGCACGGTGGCTCACGCCTGTAATCCCAGCACTTTGGGAGGCAGAGACGGGCGGATCACGAGGTCAGGAGATCGAGACCATCCTGGCTAACACAGTGAAACCCCGTCTCTAATAAAAAATACAAAAAAAAACTAGCCGGGCGAGGTGGCAGGCGCCTATAGTCCCAGCTACTCGGGAGGCTGAGGCAGGAGAATGGTGTGAATCAGGGAGGCAGAGCTTGCAGTGAGCTGAGATCCGGCCACTGCACTCCAGCCTGGGCGACGGAGCGAGACTCCATCTCAAAAAAAAAAAAAAAAAAAAAAAAAAAATTCAGTCTTTGTAGCTACTTTTGTCATGTCATCAGTATCCTTATGTCATTTATTTGTATTTTATTAAAATTAATTCCTGAACCGGAGAAAATTTTCTTTTGTTCTTGTTTTTGTTCAAGATTTTCATTAGTCAGTTGATCTTTTTAAACGATTTTACATCATGCAGATGGTCTATTGCCTTCACTAAAAAGTGGGTATGCCTAGTTATCATATTACATCATTACTTTGCAAAATTTTTCCTTTAGAAAATTAGATATTTCATGCTATGATCTTTTAGATGGTAGTGTTCTGGAGAATAAAACTGAGGTCAATTAAATCTCATTCTTTTATATAGGTAAGTAGTCGTCCCTTTTCTACATGTACCACATTTTCTTTATCCATTCATTTGTTGATAGACACTTAAGTTGCTTCCGAGTCTTGGCTATTGTGAACAGTGCTGCAACATGGGAGTGCAGATATCTCTTTGGTATGCCATTTTTGTTAGATATATACCTAGCAGTGGCATTGCACAACTATATGATAGCCCTATTTTTAGTTATTTCCTTCTTATTTATTTATTTATCTACTTATTCTATTACCATAGGTTTTGGGGAACTGGTGGTTTTTGGTTACATAAGTAAGTTCTTTAGTGCTGATTTGTGAAATTTTGTTGCACCCATCACCTGAGCAGTATATGTTGTACCCAATTTGTAGTCTTTTATCCCCCACCCCCTCCCACACTTTCCCGAAGTCCCAAAGTCCATGATATCATTCTAACATTTTTGCATCTTCATTGCTTAGGAAAACCACAGTTCTATGGGATAGAGGGAAGAGGAACGGGGTGTTTAATAGGTACAGAGGTTCAGTTGTGAAAGATAAAAAAAGTTCTGGAGATGGTTGGTGGTTACAGTGCTAAAACAATGTGAATGTACTTAATGTCATAAAACTGTACACAGAAAAATGGTTATGATGATATATTTTACATTATGTATATTTTACCACAATAAAACATTAAATAGGTAAATCAAATGCATAGAACCTAGTGATAATTAAGGAGATGAAATGTATTAAAATATGTAACCCAAGTAGGATTCAACCATGTATTTTTGTTAGGCTAAAAGTCAACTAGTTTCCTATGTTTAGGGAATATATACATGTCTATAATACCTTTTATGAGAGAACAAGTACAAATAAGCGATGAAGGACAGTAATTATGTAAAGATTTGTTTGACAACTAAATACATGATGCGCAATGCTCTCAAAAAATTTCATTCAAAATATACTGCTTAAATTGTTCCTGAAATAGAAATTTTGATTTTTTCATTATTCTATTAATACTGAGGGAAAGTTACAGAGCCTCTGCTTTCATGCAACTTAATTTTCCAATTACCTCATAATATGCTTTACTAGTCAGGCTTCTCCAGAGAAACAGAACCAATTGGTTGTACAGTTAGAGAGAAAAATATATTTATTATAAGAAATTGGCTTATTAAATAAAGGAAGCAGGGAAGTTCCAAGATCCGCAGTCAGAAAGCTGGAGATGAGGAGAGCCAAAGGTGTAGTTCCAGTCTGAGCACAAAGGCCTGAAAACAATGAGAGACAGAGGAAAAACTTCCAATGTGAGTCCAAAATTCTGATAGCTAGGAGAGCCAGTGGTGTAAGTTCTAGTTCAAAATCTGGTAGGCTTGAAACCCAAGAGCTGATTTTCAATTCCAATCAAAAAGCAGGAAAAAACTAATTCCTAGCTCAAGCAGTCATAGATGAAGAGTTTTCTCTTACTCAGTCTTTTTGTATTTCGGTCTTCAACTGATTGAATAAGGCTCATCAATACTAGGGAAGGTGTTCTGTTTTGCTCAGGCTACCTATTCAAATGTCAGTCTCATCCAGAACACCCTGACAGCCACACTCAGAATAATGTTTGACCATATATCTGGACACCCTGTGATCCAGTCAAGTTGACACATCAAATCAGCCATCCCAAGTTGACCACTTGTCAATTTGACGCCCATATACATCTCCTTAAACCGTATGCAATTTCTAAATAAAGATAATAACAAGGTATAATTCTGCCTAATAGAATACAACTATACTGCATACAAGTGAAAATGCAACTAACCTCTTCCCCAGAAGAGGTAGTTTTTGAGTGATGTTTACTTTGAGTAATGTTTTCTCCTGTTCTTGATACCCCATAACTTAAATAATATAATTTAAAATTAGCAATACTTAAATAATGTAAAGTCAATACATCTTATGCTACATGATAAGGAAATATAAGAATACAAAGATAGTTGCTTGATACATACATGTAAAACATATAACAATATAAAGAGGAAATATGCTTGACAATTATGGTCCTCATTTCTATAACTGGTCATGTGGTCGTAGCTGGTATTTATAAAAACCCTCATCCACTACCCATTCTGCATTCCCTTTGCCTTCAGCATGCATCTCAGTAAGCAGTGATTTTTAACCAGTGGAGTGACCCAAACTTTCATTTCTGAACGGTCTGAGCCATTAGTAGTCCTGCCTACATCAGGTTGCTCTAGTTTTCCATTGGATTTAACCACAGGACATGATAATACTAAGAAATAACCTAAAGGAATTATTTCTTGTATTCTAGACATAGTCATCTTTACTTTCATTGTGGAGTAATACTCCAATTTCCCCTTGGTAGATGGCATTAGTTACTACAGCCAGTATAGTAATTTCCTCCTTTTCCTGTTGATTCAGAGGCACGAGGAGCTCAAGGTGACCTAGAAGCAATCTTACTTGTCAGTGAAATCATTGTTGTGTGAAAGTATTCATCATTTTGGATGAATACTTTTTGGATAAATTGCCATCTAGTCTTTCCTCTCAAAAGTCTCCCCTCTATCACTGGAGAGAGAGCTCTTTTGGTTTCTCCTTCCTTCTCTTTATTTTGCCTATTAAACCTCCACTCTTAAAGTCCTTGGGTCTGTTAGTGTCCTAAATTTTCCTGGTGTGAAACAACAAACCCTGAGTATTTACCCCAGACAATGTGGCTGTTTCATATTGGGGGCTCCTCCGGGATACTACGGTACAACATTCACCAAAACTGTCAGTAGAGGAGTGGACTCCAACTCTGTCCTTTCATTTCAAGGTTCTTGGCCTCCATTTTAGAATCAGAACAAATCAACAACATGCATCCATCAGCCAGTTAAAAACACAATGAGCCTGGCTGCCATTCTTAAAGGCTCAGATGAGAGAATTACTGGGGAGAACATGGAGAATTAGAAGCAGATAGTTCCTTTTCAAAATCAAACACTCTGTTCTGTTTTGCATTGTGTTATCTGACATTTTTCACTTTTGGGGGTATCAAATTACTTCACATTATGAGGGAGTTTTGGTGTGCAATAACTAGGTAGGAAATATACTTTAAGGGATGGCTAATAGTAGTTATAGAGGTATACTTAGCTCTTTGCTGATTTGAATCAGAGCAGCATGCTCTTGGTCACCTGAAAGATATGGAAACATCCCCATTTCCCGCTGAGAGATGAGACTCCCATGGGGAATGGGCTGATAACAAAATAAGCTGATTGACTTTGGGTTGCCTTGGAATGAAATGCATGGTAGAACCACTGCACTGTCTTCTTCCATAGTATCTCCTTCTTTTGGATATCCAAGATCCAGTATAAAATGGCATCCTTCATTTGGGGAAATCTGTCTTTGCTTTCAGCTGTACCTGATTAGGCTCTAAAAATACATGCCATCCTGGCCCTGTTACTCCAAGGGCTCCACCCTGAAGCCAGTAATCTGATTAAGAAACTGGCAAATAAAAAATCTTACAAGTGCTGAATCATCTGTCTGTTTCTGTCACTATATACATGTTGTGTGCAATGTCTATAAAAAGAGCTCTAATTGATTGGTTTAAAAAAATAAGCACTTAAATCAAATATTATTTAGTTCATGTGACTTTAATCTTTAAGAAATAAAAATAGTCTTAAGGATTATTGGTAAAATGCAAGTGTCATCAAAATGCAAATAGGTGGTCTAAATTATACAACTTAGATACTAGGTTCACTAGATGTTCCAATGTTCTACACTGCCTGATTCACAGATAGGTAAGGCCTGGGACACATGGAGTTAGATGCTAGAAAGAGTCAGCCTTATCTGCACTTCTGTCTGGGTCCTAGGCTCCACAACTGGTACATAATTAAAATCACTAACCAGGTTTTTCACCAAATATAAAAGTTGCTAAGAGTTAACAGTGCAACATGTATTTGAGATCACTAAACAGTTTTACATGCAAGGCATACAAAAACAGTAAAATGTGTTTTTTTAAGTAAAAGATTATAAGAAAGCATGGAAATGTAAATTTTTTCCAGGGATGAGGGATTATCTTAAATTTGGTAAGATATAGTTAGAGGTTTAAGCAAGTTAAAGATTGTAAAAATTAATATTGCAAAAATGTGTAAAAATTAACTAAATTCAGCCAGGCTCGGTGGCTCACGCCTGTAATCCCAGCACTTTGGGAGGCTGAAGTGGGTGGATCATGAAGTCAGGAGATCGAGACCATCCTGGCTAAGATGGTGCAACCCCGTCTCTACTAGAAATACACAAAATTAGCCGGGCGTGGTGGCAGGCGCCTGTAGTCCCGGTGACTCAGGAGGCTGAGGCAGGAGAATGGCGTGAACCCGGGAGGCGGAGCTTGCAGTGAGCCGAGACCGTGCCACTGCACTCCAGCCTGGGCGACAGTGAGACTCCGTCTCAAAAAATACGTAAATAAATAAAAAATAACTAAATTCGAAAGAGTATTGTATGGTCTTTTCATAAATTGAGCATTGAAATAAAAGCACAGCAAGGTTATCTTAAGATGCTAATCTGCCCTTTAGTAAAAGGGGTTAAAAGGATTTGTAAAGATTTCACTTTATGGGCAAATTGGTTAAGACAAGATGGAATTTTCTATGAGGTTTCATAAAAAGGTGATTTAACATTAATAAATTTATACAAGGGTAAAATTTGGCTTTAAACAGGATTTTCATGTAATAGTAAAGACTAATAAAAGGTTTTTGCTTTTTGAGCCATTATTTTGGCAAAATAATCAATTTATGGAAATTTGGAATTATATTTTATAACATCAAGTGTTTTAAACCCTAACATTTAACAGGCCTCCCAAAATCAAACCTCAAGTTTCAAAACTGTCTTTTTTGATGCCTGGCTTTCTAGATGGTTCAGAGGGCCCCTGAAACAACCAGAAAAGAGGTAAATGGGATTGTTTGATATGGTTCTTCACATAAAATTACCAAAATGATATTCAATATTCTTCATTATATTTTGATTAATAATACTACTATATGTTCCAAAATTGTATGGGACTGCTAAAATTCTAATGTCTAAGTATATGCTATCAATCATAATTAAGTTCCATTGAAGCCAATCCAAAAGTTCTATGTAGAAATAATTATTCTTTCTGCTCTTACGCAAATAATCAGACCAAGTATAAGACTAAACTTTATTCTACCAGCAACACAATCTTACCATAATTTGTTTTTACCAAAAAGGAGGACTGGAGAGAGAAATTTTGCTCCAAAGCTTATCATGCATTTGTCATTAAATTCTAGTCTCATTGGTTGTTTTTTAAGCTTTTGCCTACATTTTAGAGTAATCCTGCTTATTCTTGTGAATCAAGTGGTGATCCCTTGCACCTTGGAAAAAACAAAAAGTGATGGGTAATGTAAAAATCTGGATCAATATATTAGTTCTGGGCAATTACCCTGCAAATTCTGCCAGGTAATGAAAGTGAATAGGGTGCCCATAACCCAGAGCTTTCTTTGTTTGGAAAAATAAAACCAAGGAATTCTGTAGACTGTCGAAAGAAAAATTCTGTATCTTGGCAAGTAAAATTTTAGATGGAAATAATCTACTACATTACCCTTGAAGGAATTGCTATACTCACTCTACTATTTGTAGAAGAGCTATACATGGTAGCACTTTCTAACTGAAATATTGGACAGAGTTTCTATTGGTGTAGTATTTTGATTAATTATTATCCTTATGGCAGGGATAATAGTTACCAGCAAAAAGGAGTCAAAAATTTCACTACACTGAGTCTGGTAGAACTTCTTACTGGGTTTGGTAATGTATCACACCCTGGCTATGCAAAGAAAGTGATAAAGGGCACAGATTTTATATAAGAAAGGGTCTTGTATGATAAATACTTGTCTTAAATACTTGGTTCTTAAAAAGAGGGATGTTTAGGACAAGTTAGAATGTTTAAGGATGTTATAGATGGATCATGAAAGACATGATAGGGTTATAAGAATGGAAAATACTTGTCCTAGAAAGAATGGTTGGTTGTTTAAAAAGAGGGATCTTTAGGACAAGTCAGAAAGTTTAAGCATGTCTTAGATGAGCATAGAAGTCATAGAGGGATTAATAATTGCAGGAAAGATGTAGCCAAGGTTAACACTAAAGTTACTCTAGCCACCCAAATCTAATGCCACTTATTTTAAAAGGAATCTTACCTTTATATGAACATTTCAGCAACATCTGGTGAAGGCAAACCAGTATTACAACACATTGAAGTTGCTGACAGCAATCAAACTTCAAATGATGCTGCAGACAGAACCACGTATGGACACACCTTCCTTCCAAGGACCCCTAGATAGGCCCCAGGAAGAGCCCTAGCTGCTGTTCCCCACATAATGTCTTTTTTTCAGCAAGAAGTAGCCAGAGAGAGTCTTCACCAACATTTCTTAACAGCAGTTAGGGTTACCACTCCAGAAGAGGAAATTATACCGAAGTTAACAAGAAATTACCCAGGCAGATAGTGGGAATACAGAAGTCGTCAGTTAGGTTTCTCTTTTAATGAAAAGCAGCCCCAAATTATTTTTCTGTCTAACAAACAGCAGCCTGCAACATTGAGCTGCAGACATAGATGCCTGAGGTGGTGCGAATCATGTTCAAGATGGCGGCTCCATTTTCCCTTCTCTTTCTCAGCGATGTGTAGATTAAGGAGCAGACAAGATGGTGCCAGACAGGGGGAAAGTTTGTTTGCATAATAAGATTAGCCTTTTCCGTGTGCTATGTAAACATCATACCTAATCGAATCATCCTATAAGCCCTATGTAAATGAGACACCAACTCTGCAAGCCTGACTGTTTAACCTGGCGCATCCGCTGCCAGCTGGTCTTTCCTCTCAGAAGTCCCCTCTCTCTCACTAGAGAGGGAGCTGTTTTCCTTTGTCTTTCTTTTGCCTATTAAACCTCCACTCCTAAACTCCTAGTGTGTGTTGGCGTTCTGAATTTTCCTGGCATGAGACTGACAAACCCTGGGTGTTTCCCCCCAAAATGTATCTGCTTCACCATTAGCAGTTGCAATCCACTCAGTCCTCTTCCAGCCCTATGAAACATTACTCTATATCCTGTCTTAATAAATTTTTCCATTCTGGACTCTTCATATAAAAGTAACCATATAATATGCTGTTTTTTTGTGACTGGCTTCGTTCACTTAGCATAATGTGTTCAAGGTTTATCCACATTGTTACTCGAATGACTATTTCATTTTTTCTGATGGTGGAATAATATTTCATTATATGAATATACTATAACTTGTTTATTCATTTATCAGTTGATAGGTATTTAAATTGTTCTGACTTCCTGGATATTATAAATAATACTGCTACAAACATTTGTATAAAAGTTTTGGTGCAGATGCATGTTTTAATTTTTCTTGGGAATATACATAACTTGAGTTCATTTTCATATTATTCGAATTGTTAAATAAAATATCAAACTGAAATGAAATACTTACTTCTGAAATTACACTTGCTCCCATGCACATTCCAAGTATTCTTATGTGTCTTCTTGAATGATGCTATGTTCTTCCTGGCTTTAAAGTAACTCTTCTAGAATCTCAAAGTCAATCACTACAGTAAGCAAAAAGAAGTGTTAGTCAAGAACATGCTTTGTCTGATACATCTTTTATCTATTCATTTGCTTATACATGTAACCATTATTTCAACATATATTTATTGAGTGCCCAGTCTGTGTCAGGCATGTGCCTGACACTTCTTCTGCATTCACAGGTACATAGTGATCTCAACCATTAATGCATGGAACAATTATAACAGGACATAAATAATAAAGAATGATATTTTCATCTCAATATATTAGGTTGATTCTATGATACAATTAAATTTAATGCAAAGGAAAGATAGCAATACATTTCTATTAAAAATATAAAAGACTTTACACTTTTAGTAACTTTTAATCTACTATCATGATTTAGTATTCTCTTACTCAAAATACGAAAAAGGAAGTACTTAAGACATTTAGCAAAATGAGAATAAAGAGGTGAGGCTTTCCATTTTAACCTATAGATTTGTATGATGTAATGTGACATTTTTATTGGAGTAGGAAATTTTAGTTACTTAAAAATGATAACATGCCATATTGAATCCAATGAGGCAGGAAATCTATTTATATACAAAACATTTTGTATATAATGTTTTATAATGACATGAAATATTGTATTCTAGTCAAATGAGCACTCTCTTTTAGGAAAGGAGAGGGAGAGTGTAATGTTCCATACTGGCTCCTTTTTATTTGTTTGGTTCACTTTTCTTTACAGGAATAATTTTGAAATGCTTGACTTTTTTGTTTTTTGAGACAGTGTCCCACTCTGTTGTCCTGGCTAGGGTGCAGTGGCATGATCATATCTCATTGCAACCCTGATCTCCCACCTCAAGTGATCCTCCTGCCTCAATCTCTGTAGTAGATGAGACTACAGGTATGCACCACCATGCCCAGATATTTTTTTTTACTTTTGTAGAGACACAGTCTCTATGTTGCCTAGGCTGGTCTCAAACTCTTGGACTCAAATGATTCTCCCACTTCAGCCTCTCAAAAGTACTGGGATTACAGGTGTGACACACCATACCAGCCACATTTGATTATTTATTTGCTCATTTAACTAGAATAAAATCTTTCATGCCAGTTCAAATTGAGTAGTGGTAAAAGGAATCAGAAAGAAGATTAACTTGAAAGAGTCTTTTTATAATGTACAAAATATGAGTGCAGTATTCATATAATACATGGCCCTGGGTGGACCTTAATTGCTAGTACTTTGCTTTTTATTTTTGTATCTCAGGCCAAGCCAAGTTGGATCTGTAATAACATCTGCACAGAAAGAGAGACCCAAACAGAAACCAAAATAAAAATGTAAAACTTTTGACCCTATTAACAGCATAGCAGTAAGGAAATCTGGCTCCTTGAACCAATATACAGGGTCGGCAATCATTGTGCCACAAAGTTTAACAATACTTGTAGAGACTATGAAGCCATCTGTTTCATTTCCTCTACTGAAATAGAGATTTATTGACTTTTCATAGTGAGTAATGCAGAGTATAAAAAATGTTCTATTTTCGTTATTTTAAATATTAAGTCAATAAAATTTTTACCTCCACGTAGAAGTGAGAGCCAACAAAGCAAGTACATTTTTCTTACACTTTTGACAATTAAAAAGTATAGCTTACTTTTATCTGTATGTATAATGCTGTTTGTTTTAGCTTTATGTAACTTTAGGAGTAACCACAAAAGAAGTTGAACATAAGAGAGGAGCCAAGCTAACTTCCTACATACTCAGAAACAGATGTTTCAAAAAAAAAAATCAGAATGACATAACGATTTTGGTATAAGCTGTTTCTAGTCATAGCTTACATTCCATTAATTTATTTACTTAGGAAATATTGAACATCTCTATGCTGGGCAAGATGCTAGGACCTGGGGATGGTAAACATGAAAAACAAGCTCTGCTACTATGGAGTTTACAATCTAGAGGAAAGGAGAACGGCTATATGAAATTAAGGTGATTATTATGAAGAAGAAATGTAAGTTGCATTGGGAGTCTATGATATTAGCTTTATCTATGGAAATAACTTACATAGGCATGTGAAAAAAGATACACTGGACAATTCATAGGATGCTTTTATTCAGTCTTGCAATGTGGAGAACATTAATAAGGAACATCTCAGAGAAAACAAAGGGAGGGGAGTTGAAGATTTTATAGGCAACTAAACTAAGGAGTTATCAAGGAGGGATAGAGATGAGTCTTTATCAGAATATGAGTGCAGAGTGATCCTTTATGCTAACTTTTTTTTTTTTTTTTTGAGATGGAGTTTCACTCTCTTGTGCAGGCTTGAGTGCAGTGGTTGGAGCTCACTTCAACCTCCGCCTCCCAGGTTCAAGCAATTCTCCTGCCTCAGCCTCCCGAGTAGATGGAATTACAGGAGCCTGCCACTGTACCCGGCTAAATTTTGTACTTTTAGTAGTGATGGAGTTTCACCATGTTGTCAGACTGGTCTTGAGCTCCTGACCCCAGGCAATCCATCTGCCGCAGCCTCCCAAAGTGCTGGGATTACAGGCGTGAGCCACCACGTCCGGCCCCATTAGTCATTTTTCAAAACACAGAATGGTGGGAGAATTTCTCAACCATTGAAGGTTTTCATGAACACAGAGCAAAGACAACATTTAGCATTATCAGTTTCTCCCCTTGTTCAAAACAAATGGATACCATTGCTAACTGAAACACTCAGAAATAAGCATAAACCTCTTCAATGGGTGAAAGCAGGCTCTAGGAAATTTTCATAAGGACTTTTGATGGCATTATTTCTGCAACATGTGCTGAGCCATTTGTTGAAAAGTAGTGACAAACTTCAATTGTCTTTTTTTTTAAAAAAAAAAATATGGAACGCTTCATGAATTTGTGCATCATCCTTGCAGGGGCCATGCTAATCTTCTCTGTACTGTTCCAATTTTAGTGTATGTGCTGCTGAAGCAAGCACTCAATTGTCTTATGTTTCTAGAGATAAGACATCTTAAAAGAGAAGTGCCTAAAAATTTAAAAAGAGACTTATTAGGCTAACAGTTTGTATTAAAAGAAGGCAGGAATAAACCTTGAGGTTAATAGTCCAGTGGATTCCAGGAGCTTGGTGGGAGAAAATATTTCAGTTATGCCTCATTGCTCATTGAGCATATTGAAGCTCTCCAGTTAAGATGTTGATATTCTTGATGATGTTGTTCATAGTGTTGGTTACCTGTACTATGAGGGCATACATAACCTGAGCATTTCACCAATCTTCCACAGTGGAAGTGGTCCACATAACATCTTCTCCAGGGAGAATTCTGGCACGTGCATATTCTTCTTGCGTGGTGATTCCTTAGAAGCGTACAACAAGTCTTGGCCTTAAGCTTGAAGAGCTTCTTTAGATCCTGAAGTAGAGGTAGAGGATAAAGCCAGGAAGCCAGCAGCAAAGCAACCTAAATTTGGTTGGGCTTTGAATGGTCGTATTTTAGTTTTTGGTGACCCTGAGTAGGGCAGAAGAGTGAATTAAAAAATTTGTATTAGGAGGATTGTAACCAGATATTGAAGAAATTGGAAAAATTGAAAATTTGGGAAGAATTGACAATTTGGGCAAGTTAACATCATCCTGTCCAATTTTCACATAAGTAATATTAAGATTGGCTTATTCACTGATGGAGGTGTGGATAGGGAGGAGGTAAATTAAATCTTCACCACAAAAGGCAGATGTTGCATATTCATCAGTTACCCTTAATTTATAAAATGTTGCAAAATAGTTCAAAGACAATTAACAAGGCTAGAATCTGAAATGATAAGTGTTTGCTATAGTTAATGCATAATTGTTTATCAAAACAAAAAACTAGAGTAGTCCACCATTATCTAGGAGAGATAAATTCCAAGACCTTCAGTGGGTGTCTGAAACTGCACATAGTACAAAAGCCTGTAATATACTGCCTTTTCCTTTACATATATACCTATTATAAAATTTAATTTATAAAGTAGTCACAGTAAGATATTAACAGAAATAGCTAATAATAAAATGGAACAATTAAAACAATATACTTTAATAAAAGTTATATTAATGTGGTCTCTCTCTCCCAAAATATCTAATCCTATTTCACTTATCCTTCTTGTGATGATGAGATAAAGTGAGGTTAATGATATGGGCATTGTGATGTCACATTAGGCCACGATGTATCATCAAAAGGGGGATCATCTGCTTTGGCTGATCCTGGATCATTGTGCCACTACAACGTTGTTGGTTGGATATCAGGAGGAGATAATTTTGATGGGAGTTCTTGATAGTTGCAGTTATCTTGCCAAAATCTTTTGGACGAACATAGTAATCATAAGTTGTTGTCCTTTTTTTTTTTTTTTTTTTTTTTTTTTTTAACTCTTCCTAATTTTGCTACAGAGGTTGTAATCCTTTGGTGATCACACAGGTGATTTCAATGCTTCATTCCATCTGATGATTGAATTTCACAATTTTGTCTTTTAACGTTTGTGCAATTTGAAACACTTTGGCAAAATTTGGTAATGCCTATGCTGTGGGTTCTACTTCAGTTTCTTTTTCAGCTTATTCTTTCTCTTTAGATGACTCAACAAGTTCTTTCAATTTTGCATTTAACACATTGTGATGGCCTTAAATATGTTCTTCCACTTCTTCATCAAGCGTGTCAGCAAATCCTGCTCCACCAACATTCCTTGTTGTGTGAATGATTTTCCTGACTTCTCCATCGATCCTCATAAAACCTTTAAAATAATATATGACTTAATACCATAAGTTCTTCAGCAGGCATTTACAGTTTCTGGGTGTATTTATTTATTTTTATATTTTTAAACATATGTGTTTATTTCAATAATTTTTGGTGTACAAGTGGTTTTTGGTTACATGGGTGAATTGTATAGTGCTGAAGTTTGAGATTTTAGTGCACTGATAACCCAAGTAGTGTACATTGTACCCAATATGTAGTTTTCATCCCTCACCTCCCTCCAAACATCCCTTGTATGAGTCTTCAAAGTCCATCATATAGCTCTGTCTGCCTTTGCATATCCATAGCTTAGCTCCCACTTATAAGTGAGAAAATACAGTATTTGGTTTCCCATTCCTTGGTTACTTCACTTAGAATAATGGCCTCAAGCTTCATTCAAGTTGCTGAAAATGGCATTATTTCATTCTTTCTTTATGGCTGAGTAGTATTCCATGGTGTATATACACCACATTTTCTTTATCCACTGATTGATTGATGGGCACTTAGGTTGGTTCCATATCTTTTCAATTGTAAAATGTGCTATGATAAGCACACAAGTGCAGGTATCTTTTTGATATAATAACTTATTTTCATTTGGGTAGATACCCAGTAATTGGATTGCTGGATAGAATAGTAGATCTACATTATTTCTTTAAGAAATCTCCATACTGTTTTCTATAGAGGTTATACTAATTTTCATTACCACCAGCAGTGTATGTGGTGTATTTTCACCAGTGTATGATGAAAAAGCATTGCCTTTTCACCACATTTATTGACTTTTGACATTTTAATAATGGCCATTTTGCCTGGTATAAGGTGGTATCTCATTGTGCCTTTAATTTGGATTTTCTGACAATTAGTGATGTTGAGCATTTTTTCATGTTTGCTGGCCATTTGTATATCTTCTTTCGACAAATGTCTATTCATTTGACTACTTTTGATAAGATTGTTTTTTCTTGCTCATTTGTTTGAGTTCTTAAGAGATTCTGGATATTAGTCCCTTGTAAGATGCATAGTTTGCAAATATTTTTCACATTCTGTGGAAAGTCTGTTTACTCTAATAAATAAAAACATATATATATATATATATAATATAAACATATCATGAATAGTGACAACACTAACAAATCTTTATGGGCTTCCCATACACAGTGCATTTTATGGAATATTTTTATTTATACTATTTTATCCATACCAAGTTGACTTAGAAGAGTCTAAGCATTTCTTCTGTATGACAACCCTTCCCATGAAACTCATTAACAGTGACATAAAATACACGTAATTATTATTAGCTCCTCTCTTTTTATAATATGAAAGAATAAACCCTTTGTGATTTTCCAGGGATCCTGGGGGAACTCTCAAAAGCACTTTAAGGTGCAAAATATATTTAAGATTCAATTTCAAAAAGTTGAAATGTCAAAAGTTATCAGTACCTATGAACACTTTATTAAGATAAAATCATGGGTTACTGAGAAACAGTACTTGGCTCCCTATTTAACCAAAGTGATAATAATCATTCTTTAAAATGAATTATTATTTTATTATTGATAATAAATAAATTATTTATTATTTATTATTTTATTAATATTTTATTATTTATAAATGAATATTATTTAAAACATAGTATATGACATCAATTTAAACAGTAGTCAGAAATTCCAATATTTCACCTCGCCATAAATGCAATTTAAGAAACTAGCAAAATATGTTAGAATAAACTAATGTGGAGCTCTGTAAATTAACCAGAGGCATGCAGCAACTGGAAGACTTACTCAAGAAAAATGGCTGAGTCTAGGTACTAACTGAACTTTATGATATTTTAACATACCCTAAGTCTATCCCCTGCTCCCTAGCTCAGTGATAGTCTTGAAAATAACAGCTAATGTAAACATTAACTGAGAAACCAGAAAGAACTTCAGTCACAAAGAATTGTGTTGTTTTGACCTGCCTAGTCTCAGAAGAAGAGAAAAAAAGAGAAAGTAGCACAAAGAATATTTGAAAAAATAATGATATAAAAAGCCCCAAATTTGGGGAAACTATTAATCCACGCATGCAAGAAACTCGATGAATTTCAAACAGAATAAAAGAAATCTTCAGTAGACACTTCGTATAACACTGTTCAAAGAAAAAGACCAAAAGATAATCTTGAAAATAACAAGAGAAAGGCAACCTACCACAGACAAGGAATCCACAGATTATTTTTCATCAGAAACCATGGAGGCCAGAAGGCAATAGGATACAATTTGCAAGGTGCTGAAAGACAAAAACTGCCAAACAAGAATTGTACATCAGCAAAATTTTCTTTCAAATATATAGGAGAAAATGTACATTATTTTCACTAACAGATTTGCAGTACAAGAAATGCTAATGCAAGTCTATCAGAATAAAATTAAAGGACAATAGAAAATAATTTAAGCAAATATGAAAAAATAAAGAACACCCATAATAGTTACCACACAGCTAAATGTAAAAGGCAGTATTTTAAAAATGACACAATTATATGCTACCTGTAAGAGACTCACTTTAGAGCCAAAGAAACGAATACATAAAAACAAAATGGATAGAAAAAGATATAGAATAAAAATCATAATAAGGGAGCTAGAGAGGTTATATTAATGCAAAACAAAATAGACTTTAAGAGAAAAATTTTCACCAGAGACAAAGGTGGGCATTATATGATGATAAAAGGGTCAATCCATTATCAAGAGATCAGCTGAGCTAGGAGACAGAGAGAGAGCAAAGTTGCCAGTTGTCAGCATAGTTAATTAAAACAGCAAAAAGACAAAATAAAAGTAATCATCTTAGTAGTTTCTATGTCTTCAGAACTTTAATCATATTTTCTACCTTGTGCAATTTTTTGGCATGTAATTTTTCATCGTAGTCTGGAATGATCCTTTGCATTTCTGTTGTATCAGTTGTATCGGGTCCTCCCTGATTTATAATTTTGGGTCTTCTTTTTTCTTAGTTTAGCAAGAAGTTTGTCAAGTTTCTTTTTTTCTTACAAAAACTGTTTAATTGATCTTTTCTATTTTTCAAGTCTATGTCACTTATTTCTGCTATGACCTTTATTTGCATTCTTCTGCTGAATTTGAGCTTACCTTGTGCTTCTTTTTCTTAGTTCCTTTACATGTAATGTTAGGCTGCTTATTTAAAATCTTATCTACTTTCTTAAAGTAGTCATCTACCAATATAAACTTCCCTCTTAGGACTGCTCTTGCTGTATCCCATATGTTTCTATATGTTACATTTTCATTTTCATTTATCTTGAGACATTTTTATTTAACTTTTGATTTATTCATTGACCCATTGCTTATTCAGATCTGTGCTGTTTAATTTTCACATATTTGTACATTTCACAATTTTTCTCACGTTATTGATTTCTAGTTTCAAACCATTGTACTCACAGAAAAACCCTGATATAATTTCAAACTTTTTAAGGTTTTTAAATATTTGTTTTGTGGCCTAAAATATGATCTATCCTGAAGAATATTCTATGTCTGCTTGAAGAAATGCATATTCTGCTGCTGTTAAATGGATTGTACTATATATGTCTGTTAGGTCCATTTGGCCCATAGTGTTATACAAACCTGCTGCTTCCTTAATAATTTTCTATGTGGATGATCTATTCATTGTTGAAAGAGGGATATTGAAGTCCCTACTATTATTAAATAGCTGTCTATTTCTACATCCAGTTTTGTTACTATTTCCTTTATATATTTAGTTGCTATGATATTGGGTGCATATATATATTTAATAACTGGTATATTCTCATTATGAATTGACCCCTTTATCAATATTTAGTGATGTACTTATCTTTTGTAACATTTTTTACTTGAAGTTTAACTTCTCCAATATAAATATAGCCACTTCTATTTACATGGAATACCCTTCATAAAGAAATAGAAAATATGAATAGATCAATAATAAGTAAGATTGGGTCAGTAATTCAAAAAACTCAACATTAGAGGACACAAAGTAACAGATAGCTAGGTAACCAATGCTAGAGATCTAATGTACACCATAAAAACATAGGTAATAAATTGTACTGTATATGGGATTAATGCTAAATGAGTAGATTTTAAATTTTCTTGCCACACACACAAAAAATGGATAATCATGTGAGATGGTGGATATGTGAATTAAATTAATGGCAGTTACCTTTTTACTATCTATACATATCTTGTGGCATCATGTTTTATGTCTTAAGCATATACAATTTATTTTTTCAAAGCTTTCAACAAAGAAAAGGTCAGGACTTGATGGCTTTACTGAATAATTTTACCAAAGCTTTTTAAAAAGAGTTCATGAAAATCTTTCTCACCTGCTTCAAAAAATTGAAGAGGAGAGAATACTGCAAAATTCATTTTGCAAGGCTAGCATTACCCTGATTACAAAGCCAAAAAGGACATTACAAGAAAAGAAAATTATAGGCCAGTATGTCAATATCTCTGATGAACATAGAAGTAAAAATCCTCAAACAAAATACCAGTTAACATAACTCAACAGCAAATTAAAAAGATCATACACCATCGTCAAGTGAAATTTATTCCTTGAGTGCAAAGACGGTCCAAATATGCAAGTCAGTTAATGTGATACACACAATAAAGGAAAACAGCAAACAAATTATAAAATCATCTCTATAGATGCAGAAAAAGCATTTGACAAAATTCAACGTCATAAAAACTTAATAAATTAGGTGTAAAAGAAGTGTGCCTCAACACAATGAAGTCATATGTGGCAAACCCACAGATAAGATCATAATCAATGGGGGAAAATTAAAGCCTTTCCTCTAAGATCTGAAACAAAATAAAGATGCCCACTCTCAACACTTTTATTCAACATAGTATTGGAATTCTTAGCCAGAACAATTAGGCAAGATAAATAAATGCCAGGTATCTAATTTGGAAAGGAGGAAATCAAATAGTCCTTGTTTACAGATGATGTGATTTTATCAAAAAACAAAAACAACAACAAAAAACAAACCCCAAAGCCTTCACTAAAAAACAAACAAACCGAAAAAAAAAACCAAAAAAAAACCAAAAAAACTGTTGAAACTTACAAATTCAGCAAAGTTGCAGAATACAAAATCGACACACAAAAATCAGTAGTATTTTTCTACATTAACAGTAAATGATCTGAAAAGAAAATCAAGAAAACAATATCATTTACAATAACCACAAAAATAATGAAATACAAATAAGCTAATGATTGGAAGATTTCTATAATGCACACTACAAAACACTAATACAATATTGAAGATGACACAAATAAATGGAAAACTATCTTATGTTCATGGATTGGAAGAATTAATATTGGTGAAATATCCACACTATACAAAATATTCTACAGATTTAATGCAATACCTATCAAAATACCAGTGACATTTTTTACAGAAATAGAAAAGGCAACTCTAAAATTTGTATGGAATCAAAAAAGAATCTGAATATACAAAGCAATCCTAAGCAAAGGAACAAAGCTACAGGCATCATATCATCTGACTTCAATATATATTACAAAGTTACAGTAACCAAAATAGCATGGTACTGGCATAACAGCAGACACACAGACAAAAGGAACAAAATAAAAAGCCCAGAAATAAATTTACAGATTTACGGCTAGGTGATATTCAACAAACATGTGAAGAACACACAAGGCAAAGTAATCTCTTCAATAAATGACACTGAGAGCATTGAATATCCACATGCAGAAGAATAAAAATAGAATCTTATCTGACATCATATACAAAAATCAACTCAAAATAAATTGAAAACTTAAATGTGAGACTCAAAACGATGCAACTACCAGAAGAACACACAGTGAGAAATCTCCATCACGTTAGTCTGAGCAATGATGTTTTGGATGTGACTTCAAAAGCACAGATAACAAAAGCAAAAATAGACAAAGAGGATTACATCAAACAAAAAAACTCTACACGGAAAAGAAACAACAGAGTAAAAAGACAACCTGTTGAATGAAAGAAAATATTTGCAAAGTATTCATCTGACATGAGACTAATACCCAAAATATACTAGGAAGTCAAAAACTCAGTAGCAAGAAAACAAATAACCCAATTTAAAAATAGGCAAAATATCTGAATAGGCATTTCTCAAGTGAAGATATACAAATGGCTGACAAGTATATAAAAAAATCCTCAGGCTGGGCGCGGTGGCTCAAGCCTGTAATCCCAGCACTTTGGGAGGCCGAGATGGGCGGATCACGAGGTCAGGAGATCGAGACCATCCTGGCTAACACGGTGAAACCCCGTCTCTACTAAAACAATACAAAAAACTAGTCAGCCGGGTGCGGTGGCGGGCACCTGTAGTCCCAGCTACTCGGGAGGCTGAGGCAGGAGAATGGCGTGAACCCAGGAGGCCGAGCTGCAGTGAGCTGAGATCCGGCCACTGCACTCCAGCCTGGGCGACAGAGCGAGACTCCGTCTCAAAAAAAAAAAAAAAAAAAGTCCTCAACATCGCTAATCATCAGTGAAATTCAAATTAAAACCACAATGAAATATCGTCTTCAGAATGACTATCATCAAAAAGACATAAAATAACAAATGCTGGTGAGGATGTGGAGAAATGGGAACACTTATACACTGTTGGTGGGAATATAAATTAATATAGCTATTATGAAAAACAGTATGAAGCTGACCCAAGAAACTAAATATAGAAAATTACCATACAAGTCAGCAATTCTACTACTGGGTATAAATGCAAAGGAAATGGAATCAGTATGTCAAAAAGATATCTGCACTCCGTGTTTATTGCAGCACTAGTCACAACAGTCAAAATATAGAATCAACTGAAGTGTTCATCACTAAATAAATGTATAAAGACAATGTGGTATACATACACAATGAAATATTATTCAGCTATAAAAAGGAAATCCTGTCATTTGCAACAACATGAATAAACACAGAAGACATGTTAGGCAAAATAAGCTAAGCTCAGAAAGACAGATACTGCTTGATCTCACTCATCTCGAACCTAAAAAAGTAGATCATATAGAAGTAGAGAGTCGAATGGTGGTTACTAGAGTCTGGGGCAGTTGAGGGGGTGGGGTTGGGGAGTTGTTTTTCAAAGGATACAAAATTAGTTAAATAGGAGGATGAAGTTCAAGAGAACTATTGTAGAGCATGATAACTATAGCTAATGATGACACATGGTATTCCTGAAAAATGTTAGGAGAGGATATTAAGAGCTCCCACAACAAAAATGATAACTATATGAGGTAATGTATATGTTAATTAGCTACATTTAACTATTCCACAACGTATGTATACTGCAAAATTTTATATTTTACATGATAAATACATACAATTTTATCTGTCAAGTTAAAAATAAATACATTTTTAAAAACTGAGCAAGTAACTTCAATAGATATTTCTCTAAAGAAGATGTACAAATAGCCAATAATAGGCATATGAAAAGATGTCCACATCACTGATCATTAGGCAAATGCAATCTAAGCCACAGTGAGAAACGAATCCTTACCCATTAGGATGGCTGTTATCAAAGCAAACAGAAAATAAGTTATTTAGGCCGGGCGCGGTGGCTCACGCCTGTAATCCCAGCACTTTGGGAGGCTGAGGCTGGTGGATCACGAGGTCAGGGATGGAGACCATCCTGGCTAACATGGTGAAACCTCGTCTCTACTAAAAATACAAAAAATTAGCCAGGCGTGGTGGCAGGCGCCTGTAGTCCCAGCTACTTGGGAGGCTGAGGCAGGAGAATGGCGTGAACCTGGGAGGCGGAGCTTGCAGTGAGCCAAGATTGTGCCACTGCACTCCAGCCTGGGTGACAGAGCGAGACTCCGTCTCAAAAAAAAAAAAAAAGAAAAAAAAAAAGAAAGAAAATAAATATTTATTAAGATGTAGACGAGATTGTAACTCTTGTGTATTGCTGGTATGAATGTAAAATGGTACAGCCATTTAGGAAAATAGTCGGTGTTTTCTCAGAAAAATTAAATATAAAATTAACATTATCTAGAAATTCCGTATATTGGTATATACCCAAAACAGTCAAAAGAATGATCTCCAACAGATATTTGTACATCCATGTTCATAGCAGCATTAATCCATAATAGCCAAAATATGGAAACAACTCAAGTGTTCATAAATGGATAAACAGATAAAGAAAATATGGTATATACACACAATGGCATAATAATTTTAACCTTACAAAAAGATATTCTGACAAATGCTGCAATATGGATTAAGCTTGAAGGTATTACACTAGCTAAAATACTCAAATACAAAAATACAAACTTCATATGATTTCGCTTATATAAGGTACTTAACACATTTGAATCTATAGAGTCAGAAAGTAGAATGGTTTTTGTCAGGTCCTGAGGGGAAGGAGTTAATGGGGAGTTATGTTTTAAAGGTTATGATGTTTCAGCTTGGGAAGATATAAAGATTCTGGAGATGGCTGATGGTAATGATTGCACAATGGTGTTAATGTTCTTAATGCCACTGCAACTATACACTTCAAAGATGTTAAAATTATGTATGCTATGCATATATGCATTTTTTTTTACAATTTTTAAAATGATAATCAACAAAAATGTTACTCATGGGTTTAAACTTCACCCCATGTAACCCATAATGGCAATTATTTGTCTCATTGCTTTGTTATTATTCTGTCCTTCTTACACAAGGCAGCTATTTCTAGTTATGTAAAAATTTTCCATTACTGAACCAAGTGGTATCCTGCTGTTCACAGTTTCCTTATTCTTTATTTGATTAATTTTATTTTTCCCCAAAAGAGTCAAAAAGTTTATCAAATTACCAAGCAAAATGTTTTGCAAAATTTGCAAACCTTATTAGAAGTTATTTTTTTCTAATAAACTTTGTTCCAGGACCATCTGCTCTATCTACAGTGATTGCTCTCAAATACTGGCAATTAGCTATTACACCTAGACTTCTGTTTACAGTTTTTCATATCATAGTCTGTTTCTTGGGTCTGAGTTTTCTTTCTGTTGGTTTATCACTTTTATTTATCAAGCAGTCCTTTAGTAAAAAGGATTCATGGCAGATAATTTTTTTCAGTCCTTGGATGTCTGAAAATATATGTTTTTCCTATGGAAGTTTTTAATTTCTTCACTTTAACCACAATGTTCTGAAATTTAACACAGAAGTTTCCTCGTGTGTGTCATTAATCATTTTTTAAATCTGGAACACCAGCATATTGTTTAAATGTGCAGATTAATGTGTTTCAATTATAGGAAATATACTTGTATATTTTCAAAATTTTCTTCCTGTTGTATTCATTCTTCATGACATCTGTTATTAGCATATAAGATTGCCTGAGATGATTCTCTATTTTTTAAATTTTCTCATATTTCCTATTTCTTTGTTCTTTTGTTCTACTGTCTGAGAGCTGTTCTTAACCTTACTCTTAAAAAGTTAAGTCCTTTAATTTTTTTGTCTAGTTATGTGCATTATGTTATGGTTTTATTGATTCTAATTATTATTTTTCTAAAGCCATTTGTGATTACTATTTTAAGTTTTTCTTCTACTACCTGCAGTGTTTCTCCTCTCACAGTTCTTCTTTCCTTATTTATTTCTTATTCTGGTTTTCTTGCTCCCCCCTTTCTTCAAATGCATAATTAATTTTAGCATTCATATTTAACAGTAAGACGTTAAAAGTTCTCTGTATGTGTGATGGTGTTAGGAGGGAGAAATGCCAACTGGTAGATTTCATTACACAGTCATTAGGTAGCAAACAGAAATTCTAATTTGGAAGTAGGATTCATTCTGCCTTTTTATAGATCTTTTCTCTTAGAACCTTCATTTGCTCGGGAAAAAAAAATTTTTACTCACTCGTTTGGGGTGTTGAATACATTTGGCTTCTGGTAGTCAGAAACACAAATGGAAGAAGTGAAAAGACATGGCTATAAGTGCTTTTTGAAGGCCTTCATTCTTCCTGTTTTCAGTCCTACACTTAATTCCAAGACATTGCTCGCTTGATGCCCCCAAGTCTAGGACATTGTAAGTTCATTTTTAACAAAAACTAAATTATTTGCCTCCTTATGGGAAAGGAGAATGTAAAGAGGGAGTTATTTACTGTAATTATCATTACAATTATTCAGAGATTCTCCAGAAATCTTTCTATTTTATCTCCATTCCTCAATCCAACCTGGTACCTGGTATCTTCAACACTGTGTCTTTGAAGGATTCTGTAAAGTGCAAGGGCTCACTTCTCAATATTACTCCTCTGTCTTCCTTTCCGCTTCTGAGTCAGGTACAAATTCCATAGCATAATCCATTCTCGTCTCCCCTCCTATTCCCATTACAACTAGAGGTTTATATATTGGTTGATTAATCAATCAACAGAAACATAGTGTACACCAAAAATAAAATTCTAACCTTGCCCAACTGACTGAATGGGTCCCTCCTCTCAGCCAAGGGAATTCCAAAGAAACCTGAAAAACTAGTTCAGGCCATGGTGGAAAGAGGGGGTCAGACATGCTTCATTATGTTATCCTCCCTTTGGAATTCAGACACAGCTGACCATCATTAAAATTGAAACAGATACCTTAAAATTGATGAAACAGGCTCTTTGTAGCAATAAAATACCAAATTCCATTCTGACTCTAGTATAGCATCACATGACAGATAGCAGGCCCTGAAAGTATAAAAGTATTTTACCTCAAAATATATTTCTTTGATGTATTTTGAAATGGCCCTGCAAAGCTCTTTCTTGTGGGGGAAATTTACATTCTTTAGAGGATCCTCTTCCATTTCCAGGTCTTTACCTAATCCTGAGAAGATTAGCTGAGGGTTGAGCACCTTTTAAAGGTCTGAATAGAAAACATATGCCATCTACTCCTTCAAAGGGTGGCTGCCTATGAGACTTCATCTATGTAATAAGAACCTTGGTCTCCACAACATTTATGTTAACTCAGACACTCCTTTTTATTGATTCCAAGTCTTTATAGAATAACTTAACTCTTTCAACCAATTGCCAATCAGAAAATTTTTGAATCTAATTATGACCTGTAAGCCCATTCTTTGAAGTTGTCTTGTTTTTCCAGGAAAAAAAAAAAATGTATGCCTTATATGTATTGATTGATGTCTTATGTTTCCCTAAAACATATAAAACCAAGGTGTAACCCATCTACCTCGGGCACATGATCTCAGAACTTCCTGAGGCTATGTCATGGGTCATGGTCCTGACATTTTGCTCAAAATGAATCTCTTCAAATATTTTGCAGAGTTTGGCTTTTTTGGTCAATACTACATAGATGAAAGATAGATCTTATATTTTCATGTTAATGAAATATTTAGAAGAGGATGAAACATATTTGTTCTAACTTTGATTCTAAATGGAGGTTTAAATGACAATTTCAATAAAAGGTCCTTCCACGTGTGATGATTACTTAAAATAGTAGTTGGTGCTGCTTTGCTGCATTTTTTGTTAATAAAGGGTACAAATTTACATGTATTAAATACTATGACAGAGGAATTACTAAACAAGTCTTTATATCCCTGCACAAAAAGTTGAATAGAGTAATATGTTCTATTTTAATTGCCAGGGAACTTGAATAGTAATATATTTACATACTTAAAACTAATACAAATGGCATTTGTCATTTTTAACGGAGGAAAAGTCATTAAATATCACTTGCAGGTATTATTACTTAATGGTATCTAAAATAATTTTATATAAAAACAATATGTTAACCATATTTATCTGTGAGTTGAAAAATTTTACATAGTTTTAAATTTTTCTGTATTTACCATTTTTCTACAATGAATTTATATTATCACTGAAACAAGAGAAAATATTATTCTAAAAATGTAATCTAATCACATGTATTTTTATGAAGTCAGCACTGTGATGATATAAAGTATCTCTTGCTATGATGACCTGTAGGTGAGTTCTTGAGAGAGTACTTAGGTTGTGCTTAAGATGCTAGTTTTTACAGAAGATGAGATGAAATGTAGAACGCCAGGGTAGGCGGTGAAGTGGGAAAATTAATGGATAAATTAACTCCAAAGTAATGGCCAATTAGTGCCTTCTTGGAGAGAGTAGAGGGACAAAGCTGGGCATTAAAATGTTAAAGCAGATTAAAGAAGAGATGAGATAAAGTACAGACACATTTCATTCACAATTAAGCCTTACTGCTACATTCATTTTATACACTAGGCTGGAGACGGGCCCTTAAAGCATCAGGGCTTGTAACATCAGGACTACACAGAGCACTTGATGTTAAATAGTGCTGCTACTTCTTTAAGACAGTCATGCCAAAGCCACAAAATGAAGCTGACAGAGCAATTAAACTTAAGAGCCATGGTCAATACATTAGCCAATAAGTTCAGTGTTGAGATTCTACTCTCATTCCTTGATATCCTTTAATTAATTTTGATCTGGTTAACAAACTTTAGTTGACTTTAGGAAAAAGCCACCTTGAATAGATATCCTGTCATTTAAGCACCTCTTTTCATATTATGATGAATTCAAAATTATCTTTCCAAGTTCAGTTATACTATAGGTTTCTGGTATTTGTTCATGCTTAACTCATTTGCACATCTCATCTGCCTCCCCAAAACCAAACCTCATGACTCTGCTATCTTTCTGTTGATATTTATTAGCTTATAAAAAGGTCCTTGAGGCCAGGCACAGTGACTCACCCCTGTAATCCCAGCATTTTGGGAGGCCGAGGCAGGCAGATCATGAGGTCAGGAGATCGAGACCATCCTGGCCAACACGGTGAAACCTCATCTCTACTAAAAATACAAAACAAAAACAAAAACAAAAAATTAGCCGGGCTTGGTGGCAGGGGCCTGTAGTCCCAGCTACTTGGGAGGCTGAGGCTAGGAAATGGCTTGAACCCGGGAGGCGGGGCTTGCAGTGAGCCGAGATTGCACCACCGCACTCCAGCCTGGGCCGCAGAGTGAGACTCCATCTCAAAAAAAAAAAAAAAAAAATTGCTACTTGAAAAGATCATAAGATCAAATTTATATCATGGAAAACTTAAATGTCAGTATGAGTACCATTTCAGCAATTCCACTCTTTTCCACCATACCAACGGGACTCCACTTCTATACATACAACTTTAATCGGGTGATAATTGACTAATGCATACATATTATTTATACATGAGTAAGTATTCCCAATAAATTGATTTTATACATTTTATTAATATGTTTAATATAATTAAATAATATAAGCATGCCTATATAAGGGATTTCTTTATTCAATAAGTTACACTCTTTTAAAATAAGGTCACATTATCCATTTACAGTTTAGTCCAACATTGATTTTATTTGGACATTATTCTTAATTTAAATTTAAATAAAATGTGGCATATTTAAAAATCATCTTGCTTTACTATAGTCACTCTACTGTGAAATAGAACATCAGAACCTTTTCATAACTGTAAGTTTTTATCAAGTGATCAACCTCTTCCCATTCTCCCCTGCCCCACTCCCTGCTCCAGCCTCTGGTAATCAATATTCTACTCTCTACTTTTACAAGTAGTTAATAATAATATATTGAACATCTCAAAACAGCTAGAAGAGTGTATTTTGAATGGTCTCACCACAAAATGACAAGGGTTTGACGTGCCAGATATGCTCATTACTCTGATTTGATTATTACACAATGTATACATGTATCAAGATATCACACCAAACTCCATAAATACGTACAATTCTTATGTCCATTAAAAACAAAATAAAACTTGAAAAGAATTTTAGTTGTACTAAAACTGTTTTGAGAGAAAAGTCTGCACCCACATCATTTTATATGATTTTCTTGACTTGCTTTGGGAGCAGATATGTGTATTTTTAGTGGTAAAAAGAAATAATACGCTTTCATAGATAAGCCCATCCGAAGTACTCATTCTCGAAATAATAGGTCCTTCTAGCATTCCAGAAATATTATCTCACAGAAACTGCTCCACGATTGAAGTTTGTCTTTTAATTTTGGATCATTTTCCTCTTCATTTCATGGTCACTGATTCAAGAAAGATGGCAAGAAATTGAGCCCCATGTTAACTTTGTGATAGTTATATTGCTAGAAGGAGCCATTCACCTTTTGCTCTGATATGTTCATCACAGAACACTCTACTTTTATGTGTTTTGCTTTTAAGGCTAGTTTCTCATGGAAACTAGTTTCTTAGGAATAAAAGGTCTGTAAAAACAGTCTAAGTTTTGCCTCCATGATGTTAGGGTGAAAAGCCATTCTAGCAAACACCTCCATTGCTTGTGAAACCAGTTTTAAAAAATGATGAAAAGATCTTGATGTAAAAAAGAGGCAATCCAAGGCTGAGTACATATCTAAAAGACGCACACAAGTGAATGAAGACAAAATAAATTGTTGGCACCATCACATCATTGGGACTAGTATAATGAAACAGACAAGTAAGAGTCAAGGAGAAAACTACAATGTGATCATGGTTAGAAAATGCTGAGTTCTACAAATTTCTTCTATATATCTATAGGTTATCTGTCTCTATTTGGGCTTTTAGAATTTTTTATATGATTATAAGATCATATAAACATATGAAATGTTTATCCTATCCTCATTTCTTACTCACTCAGAAAAAGGGCACAACCAGGGGAATGATTTACCTGGTTATTTAGTTTTAGCAAATGAACTGAGCTCAGTTCTTTTCTCTCTTTCTTGGATGTGCTTGACTGCAGATAAGGTACAGTCTGGTGTGTTCTTTGCAGTGTGGTAAGTTTACTAGGATAGGTAGCCTTTTTCCAGCAATTCAGCACTTCCTATGCCTACAAAAGTCTATACATTCGGTTGAGATATAGAGAGGAAAGTATTAGCAAATCCATTTGACAGGGAGTCCAAAGTCACATTCTGTGCTTAAAATAATGTTGATGTTTTAATCCGCATTTGTATGATTCTTATGTCTTTCAAATGGTATTGGAACTTGGTGTGCAAGTGAGGAAGTATTTATTGAGCTGTCTATATTGCCTAGTGTTAATTGCACAGCTACTATTTTTCATACATCATTCTCAGTGGTTTACAGACATTCTTTCATTTAAGCTTCAAAAAAAATGTCTTAGGTAAGTACTATAATTTTTCTGCTTTTTAGCTCAGAAATTTGAAACTCGAAGAGGTTAAATAATATACTCAAAGTTGCATGGTTAGGAAGCGATAGAGCCATACTATTCTCCAAACCCCATACTATTAATTATCATAGTGTTGATGTCAAGAGATGTATAAAATTCTTATTTGCTGGAGGGAGAGCTACAGGAAAAGTTTATTATTCTAGTCAATATTTTGTATACAATACACTTTCTTTTCTCTTTCTCTTTGTGGGTCAAATTATACCAACTCTGTGATTTCCTAATAAGAGGAGAGTCTTTTCCTTCAGTTTTATGTATCCTCTTATTGGAGAACACCCCACCTAGTCTTTTGTCCTCTTATGTCTGAGAGAAATGATACTTAGAGCCACCTTTAGAGACTGTTTCAAAGAATGAAAGCAATGGTTAAAGATGGCAATAGTAGGCCAGGCGCAGTGGCTCACACCTGTATTCCCAGCACTTTTGGAGGCTAAGGTGGGCAACTAAAAAAATACAAAATTAGCCAGGCATCGTGGCCGGCGCCTGTAATCCCAGCTGCTTGCGAGGCTGAGGTAGGAGAATAGCTTGAACGCTGGAGGCGGAGGTCGCAGTGAGCTGAGATCACACCATTGCGCTCCAGCCTGGGCTACAAGAGCAAAACTCCGTCTCAAAAAAAAAAAAAAAAAAAAAAGATGGCAATAGTCATTGCAGGTGCATGTGAGGTGATAGGCAATATTGAATTAACAGGTGACTTTCTTTTTCTGTATGAATGGAAGGCTATCAAGAATGTAACAGGTAGCCTGTCCTTGTATTACTAAGGCAGGAAAATAGATGGCATTACATGAAATCATTTATTATATTATAAACAAGGTCATCAGACAAAAAGCAGTTTTTTTCATGAAATCCTTAAATTGATGTACAATTCCACGTGTAATATTCACATAGAATCAGTATCAGTAATCCTTACTGACAAATTAAATGAACTGCAGTATAGCCTTCATATCTTTACAAGAAGCAAGACTCAATCATTAACTTGCTGCTATTGTACTTGCCAGACAATTTATTGTCAAGTACTTGTCAGTAGAAAAAAAAATTACTTTTTCTAGACACTCTCAATGGCACTGACATTTACTCAGAGTAAATCTAACATAAATTGGTTCAGTACAGCTAATCATGACAGACATGACATTTACTGCTGCCATACTTTAACCAATGTTGTGATGATAAGGTCTTGGACGTCCCATGGAATTGGTGAAAGAGAATATCAAACCTAATGAATAGTCTATTTACCTCATTGCTAAGTCCCAAAAAGAAATAAATTAAGGACCTGTCTTTTGGTGTACTGTGGGAGAGAAAATCAAGTAAATTAAAATATAGTTTCAACCACTGTCCCCAGATACTTTTATTCATTGGTAGGTTTGTATTTCATTTCATGTCTGTGAATATTTAGCTCAAACAAACTATTTCTCACTTCCATGGGTACTTCAAACATTCTGTATTGTTCTATGATTAGTAATAAAAGAAAAATTTTATATATGCCTACATTAGAGCAAAGTTATCTCTCTCACACTATTGCTCTCTCACCCCCACTTTCTCCCCTCACAAACAAACATTTTTGTAATATGGTATGCATTTCAAATAAATATGTTGATATACAATTAAATGTATGCTTTTTAGTGTTTCCTTTATAGAGATTACATATATATTTATATTTTATAGCACTTATTAAAAATTAAGCTCCCGTTTCTAAAACTTTTGTGTTCTTACAGTGTGATATGGGAAATGGGAGATGTTAATCACAGGGCACAAAGTTTCAGTGAAACTCAAGGAACAAGTTTTAGTGGTCTATGCATTATTAACCAGAGTTAATGACGATGTGTTGTGTATTTCAAAATTTTTTAAAAGAATAGATTTTCAATGTTCTTACCCCAAAAATAAGTTGATGAGATGATGGATATGTTAATTAGCATCATTTAATCTTTATAAAATTATACATAGATCAAAACATCGCATGTACCTCATAGACATACACAATAATTTGTCAATTAGAATAAATCATAAAAAGCATGATGTGGTTTATACATTAAATAATATTTTAACTATAATCCTATTCAATGAGCAAGAGAGAAAATAAAATTCTGATATCTACTTGCTACCTAAATATGATTAAAACTGATAAATTGATAAAATTCTCCTATATCTTTGAAAAAGGGAAAAGTTTTCAAAAGTCTATTCTCACTGATTGTGCCAGCGCATGGTTTCCAGCCCTCATAACTAATTTTAGTACTGCCTTCTCACATTGTCATGAGTAATATATATCTACAGCTACCTCTCACCTTTCACTCAAAAGAAAACTAACACACGGGCCTTTTTTCCAAAGTGCTTTTAAGCCATGATATTGTCTGCATGTGAATATCAGCAAATTGATCTATTATTCCAGTGATCTTGGCCATGTTAACTGAGTAAGATTGATTCTCTTTCCAGATGCTTTAACTATAAAGCCAGCAGTTTTCAAAATTCTCTCTCAGAATATTTAAGGCCAATGACATACCTACACAAGGGCAGGAAGCCATGAATTCCTCCCTTGGGTAGAGAACTATAGTAGGTGCAGAGAAGAAGAAAAACATTATTCCCTATTATTAAAGAAGATACTTTGACCAAGAGAAATTTATTGTTTAGTTTTGAATGTTTATTTCCATTTCGTGGTATAGTTATAGCTTTAAAATACAGAAAATAGCTAAAATGTTCATCTAGGAAAATTTCTGGGACAACTTTATTAATATATTTACCTTGGCATGACAATTAAGGACCTTCCATATATCATCATGAATATTCTTTGGCCTTTTACCCTATACTCAAGATTATTTAGCTTTAACTGTTTTTCTGCTATAACCCTAGAATGAGTACAGTAACCCTATAAAAATCATTTGACTTAAATCAGCTAAATACGTTGATTTAACCCAATCATCTTCTCACAACATCCAGCTTTATCCTCCTCAAAAAACAGGAAACCAAATTTGTGACTCAGCTTTATCTCTAAGGTTGCATTATAAAGTAATACTTTTCCCTATCATTACCTCCCTTTTCTAAGTTTTAAAATGGCTTCATTTTCTAATAGAAGAATCAAATCATTCATACACATGACTCACTAATAATAGTACAAAACATACCAACAAGCACAGATTAGTGTGCTATGACATCTAAACAGATGGTTCCTAGAAAGCAAACACCTACAAACCATCTGTTTAACAGTGACTACTGTGGCTGAATTGGAAGCTAGCAATAATCTGAGCCAAAATATCTGAACACCAAACTGCCTGGCTGAAACTGATAGACCAAAGAGAGTAAATATATTTTGCCACATATGCTAACTCTGATCATCTGATAGTGGCTGCTTGGAGCGCTGTGCAAAGAGTAAATGTGCAATGACAGCAACTCTTATTAGGAAAGAAAGTCATGACTGAGTAGATAGGAGCTATGGCTATAGATGTGAAGTATCAGGAAACATGCAAAATAATTGCCATTACTGACTTAAGCAGACCTTACAGCTAAATCAGTTACATTGTATAAACGAAGTCAGAGTCATCACTTCTGATTGTAAGTATGTACATGTGTGTTCTACCATTTTTGAAGTTTGGGGAAAAGTTTTATTTTTAATTGTGTATTGGTTTTCCTTGATCATTGGAAATTGTATTGCCTTTGAATCTTTATAAGTAATGCATCTGTGCAAGCACACGTACATCTTTTAATGGCAATTGAGATGAACCACAAAAGTAACCGTTTGTATGTCCTTATAACCTATGCACAAAGAAGCCAACTTTTATGTAAGTGTGTTTACTAACTATAAACATTTTATGCTTTGACCAAATAGTTACATCTAGATTATGATCTCTCTGCTACCCCTCATCTCCATTTTACAGCTTTAAAAAAAAATGATAAAATTGGAAGAGCTAAGAGAAAGAGAATATGTGGAAGCATGCAATTTTCTAGGTTGAAAGAAACATACAGGTTAAGATATATATACGATATATATCATATATGTATGTATATATATCCTATATATGTGTATGTGTGTGTGTATGTGTGTGTGTGTATACACACAATTGGGGAAGGAAAAGTTGAAGATGATGGTGGAACAATAATTTGGGCAAGGATAAAAAAGTGCTCATCAAATGATGTTGACATGTCAAAAAAAACCCACTAAAACCAGCTTGCAAAGACTTCCACCAGCCAAATCTTGGTCAATTTTAGCATCATAGTAAAATAACTAATGGATTATAACTCATCATATAAAACAGGAAACCACAGATTTATACCGATGTAGAAAACTGCGTTAATATATTGCAAGATTGGTGCAGAATATTTACATATTCTGAGAATAGCTCTCCATAAAATATTTATTAATTACAGATGAATAAAGAATACCTCCACAGTGGAAAAGGCTAGTAGACAGACGTCATCTTAATCAAGTGATAACAGTTAACATTATTGGTCACAGAACAAATTTAAATAATATGACACTTGATAGGATGCAATAAGAAAGGAAAATCACTTATGTAATACGGCTGCCAAAGATGCATAACATAACTCTAATCATGACAAAATATCAGATCTAGCCACATTAAGAAACATTCTATAAAAAAAAAAACTCTCCTGCAATTTCCAAAAGTATAAAAATCATTAAAATCATGGAAAGACTAAGGAACTATTGGAGATCGATGGAAACTTAAAGAGATCTGACAACAAAATACAAAACACCATTCTGAACTGGAACCCTGGGTTTTAAAATATGTTTTGAAGGCAACTGGAAAATCTCTGATGGTATTCAAACATTAGATAGCAGTAATTTATCTATATCAAATTTTTTGATGTTAAATGTTGTGGTTACTAGAGAATGTCCTTTTTATAGAAAATACTAAAATATTCAGAATGGGAAGGCATCATGTCAGCAATGTACTCTCAAAGGTTTAGGAGGAAAAAATTAGTTTACTGGCATATCAACTCTTTTGTTAGTCTGGGATGGCTTTGAATTTCTAAAAATAAGAAGTTTAAGGTAGACTGTTACTATGTGGACTTGATCTCAAATGGTAGTTTTTTAGAACATGAAATGAAGCTATTTATTTTCAATTTGTGCCTTGACATAATGAGATTTAAGAAATTATATTAAATAAAAAATATTATGTTAATTTAAAATTATCAATCACCTACTTAATATATATTACATTTGAAAATCAAATTAGTTTTTCAATGATAAGTATAGATAATTTTGCTGTTTTTACTGTTGTTTTTGTTGGTTGCATTTTTCCCCTCTGGTTCTATAAAATATATTTTCAACTAAATGAGCAAAGTTAAGTTCTAATGGTAGCTGAAGATGTGTAAAAATAATAATTTCCAAAGCTTATTTAGGGAGTGACACCAGTAAAATGGCAGAGTAGGTGATTCAGTCCCACATTATTCCTGGAAACAGAAAAAATCAGTAACAGGAACAACAAGTAGAGACTGACTTAAATAATTATACTTACAAGGCATCCAAATTGGAAATGATGTAAATTACCTTTGTTGACAGATAACATGATTTTACATGTGGAAAATTCTAAAAAGACCACTAAAAACTGTTATGTTTAAACAAATTCAGCAAATTTGCAGGATGTAATGTCAATACAAAAAAAAAAAAATAGATTTGTTTTCTACACTAAAATTGACCAATTCAGAAAGGAAATTATGAAAAAATTCAATTTACGAGACCATCAAAAATAATAAAATACTTATGAATAAATATAAACAATAAGGCAAAGGACTTGTAAATGAAAAAGTACAAAACATTGCTCAAAAAAAATGCAGTGAAAGTCCTACAGCAATCGCGCAAACATCCAGTTAAGACAAAGCCACGGCTGGGCCTGTTGGCACTCCAGCACTTTGGGAGGCCCAGGCGGACGGATCACCCGAGGTCGACAGTTCAAGATCAACCTGACAAACATGGAGAAACCGCATCTCTACTAAAAATACAAAATTAGTCGGCCATGGTGGCACATGCCTGTAATCCCAGCTACTCAGGAGGCTGAGGCAGGAGAATTGCTTGAACTCAGGAGGCAGGGGTTGTGGTGAGTTGAGATCATGCCATTGTACTACAGCCTGGGCAACAAGAGCGAAACTCTATCTAAAAAAAAAAAAAGAAGGGAAAAGAAAGAAAAGAAAAGCCACATTCAAACTGATAGAAAATTTTGTGGTATTTTTGTTTAACTTTATTTCACCTCCTCCACAGAGCAATGTGATTTTTGTTTTCTCTGGGAAAAGAAGCAGCCTTATTCAAAATCCCTCTCTCAAATCACAGGGAGCAGAACAGATCTTATTTGAAACATTCCAACCTGTCTGGGGGCTGCTTACAGAACTGGTCTCTGTTTCACCTAACTTGAAGCTCAGATTGGAAAAAACAGCATAACATAAGAGACTTGGGCCTTAAGGGAATATTGGTGGTAGTCTGAGTACTCCTCATACTAGGGCTGGTGGCGGCTATGGGATGAGGCTCCCCTGCCTTTGGAAAGAAGAGGAAAGAGTGGGAAGGACTGCATCTTGTGGTTTGACAGTCAACTCAGCAGTAGTACAATAGAGCACCAGGTAAACTTCTAAGGTTTTTGAATCTAGTCCCTGACCCCCAGACAGCACCTCTGGATTCACTTAAGACCTGGGAAACCTCACCGCCCCAAAGGGAAGGACACAGGCCTGGCTGGCTTTGCCACTGGCTGATTGTAGAGTCCCAGGACTTAGAGCAAACATAGGCAGTAGCCAGGGAGTGGTTACAGCAGCAGGCCTCAGATGAGACCCAGTGTTGTGCCGGCTTCGGGTCTGACACATTGCAGTTATAGTGGTGGTGGTGTCCACAGGATTGCTTGTGTTTCTCCAACTCCAGTATTAGATAGCTCAGAACAAGCAGAGAGACTCTGTTGGGAGAAAATAAGGGAAGAGAACAAGAATCTCTGCCTGGTAATAAAGAGAATTCCCCTGGATCTTGTCAAAGACCATAAAGGTGGTACCTCTCTACAAGTTTGCAAGAAGCATAGCATTACTGGGCTTGGGGTGCCCACTAAAGCAACTACAGCATAGATAGCAACACCCAAGTCATTACAAACATCTAGAAAGACCTCCCAAAAAGGAAGTTTACAAATAAGCCCAAATAATATAGACTACAATAAATACCTATCTCTTCAATGCTCAGACACCGAAGAACATCTGCTAGCACCAACACCATCTTGGAAAACATGGCCTCAACCAATAAATTAAATAAGGCACCAGAGACGAATCCTGGAGAAACAGAGATATATGACCCTTCAAAGAGAGAATTCCAGATAGTTGTGTTGAAGAAACTCAAATAAATTTATGATATTACAGAGAATAAGTCCAGAATTCTATCAGATAAATTGAGCAAGAATATTAAAATAATAAAAAGAATTAAGCAGAAATTCTAGAGCTGGAAAATGCAACTGGCATACTGAAGAATGTGTGATTCCTTTAATAGCAGAATTCATCAAGCAGAAGAAAGAACTAGTGAGCTTGAAGGCAGGCTATTTGAAAATACATAGTCAGAGGAGACAAAAGAAAGAGAACAATAAAACATGCCCACACGATCTAGAAAATATTTTCAAAAGAGTAAATCTAAGAGTTATTGGAATTTAAGAAGATGCAGAGAAAGCGCTATGGATAGAATGTTTACTTAAAGGGATAATAATAGAGAACTTCCAAAACCTAGGGAAAGATGTCAATATCCAAGTACAAAAAGTTTACAGGACACCAAGAGATTTAACCCAGAAAAGATTACCTGAAGGCATTAATAAGCAAACTCCCAAAAGTCAAGGATATAGAAAGGATTCTAAAAGCAGAAAGAAAAAAGAGATAAATAATATACACTGAAGCTCTATTACATCTAGCCATAGACTTTTCAGTGAAAAGCTTACAGACCAGAAGAGATTGGCATGACTTATTTAAAGTGCTGAAGGTAAAAATCTTTTACCCTAGAACAGTGTATCTGGCAAAAATATCCTTCAACATCAGACCTGTCCTACAAGAAATGCTAAAGGGAGTTCTTCAATCAGAAAGAAAAGGATGTTAGTGAGCAGTAAATAATCATCTGAAGATACAAACCTCACTGGAATAGTAAGTACACAGAAAACCACAAATTTTTATAACACTGCAACTGTGCTGTGTAAATTACTCTTACCTTAAATTAAAAACTTATAAATGGAAACAACAAAAAGCTAAAAAGTGAAATAATGAAGTTAAGATGTAGAGGTTTTATTAGTTTTACTTTTGTTTGTTTGTTTGTCTACTTATGCAAGCAGTGTGAAATTGTTATCAGCTTAAAATAAGGGGTTATAATATATTATTTGCAAGCCTCAAGGTAACCTCAAACCAGAAAACATACAATGGAGACACAGAAAATTAAAAATCAAAAAACTGAATCATATTACCTTCACTAAACAAAGACAGGAAGGAAAGATAAGGCAGAGTAGACCACAACATAACCAGAAAATAAATAACAAAGTGGCAGAAGTAAGTCCTTACTGATCAATAATAACATTGAATGTAAATGGATTAAATTCTATAGTAAAAAGACATACTTTTAAAATGGATGAAAACAGAAGACCCACTGATATGTTGCTCACAAGAAAAACACCTCACTTATAAAGACACATATAGACTGAAAATGAAGGGATGAAAAAATATATTCCATACCAATGGAAATCAAAAAAGAGCAGGACTAGCAATACTTACTTCAGACAAAATAGATTTCAAGACAAAAGCAATAAGAAGAGAAGAAGGTCACTATATAATGATAAAGGGGTCAATTCAGCAAGAGGATATATCAATTTTAAATATATATGCACCAAACACTGGAGCACCTAGATATATAAAGCAAATATTATTAGAGCTAGAGAGATAGGCTCCAATACAATAATTGCTGGAGATTTCCATGCCCCACTTTTAGCATTTGACAGGTCTTACACAGACAGAAAATCAGAAAAGAAACATTGGACTTTATCTGTACTGTAGACTAAATGTATCTAATAGATATTTACAGAACATTTCATCCAATGGCTGCAGAATACACATTGTTGTCCTCAGAACATGGATTATTATTGAGGATATAACACGTTAGGTCACAAAACAGGTCTTAAAACTTTCAAAAACTTGAAGTAATTTCAAGCCTTCTCTTTGATCACAATAGAATAAAACTAAAAATTAATAATAGGAGGAATTTTGGAAGCTATATAAAAACATGGAAATTAGATAATATGTTCCTGAATGACCAGTGGGGAAAGAAATAAAGAAGAAAACTGAAAAAAAAATTATTGAAACCAATGATAATGGAAACACAACATACCAAAACCTATAGGATACAGCAAAAGCAATAACAAGAAAGAAGGTTATAATTATAAGCACCTACATCAAAAAAGAGAAATAATTTCAAATAAACAATCTAAGGATGCATCTTAAAGAATTAGAAAAGCAAGAGCAAACCAAACCCAAAATTACTAAAAGGAAGTTAACAATAAAGATTAGAGCAGAAATAAATGAAATTGAAATGAAAAAAGTACAAGAGTTTAATAAAATAAAAAGTTGATTTTTTGAAAAGTTAAAAAAATGACAAACCCTTAGCCAGACTAAGAAAAAATGAGAGAACATAAATAAAATCTTAATTGAAAAATGAGACATTACAACTGATACTGAAGAAATTCAAAAGATCATTAATGACTACCATGAGCAACTGTATGTCAATAATTTGGAAAATTTTGAAAAAATTGACAAATTACCAGACACATGAAACCTACCAAGATTGAAACAGTAAAAATTCCAAAACGTGAACAGACCAATAACAAGTAATGAGACAAAAGCTTTATCAAAAATCTCCCACTAAAGAAATGCCTCTGTTCCAATGGCTTCACTGCTGAATTCTTCCAAACATTTAAAGAGTAACTAATATAAATCCTACTCAAATTATTCCAAAAAATAAAGGAGGAGAGAATACTTCCAAGCTCATTTTATAAATCCAGTATTACTCTGATACCAAAACCAGACAAAGAAACATCAACAAAGGAAAACTACAGACCAATATCTCTGAAGAGTGTCGATGCAAAAATTTTCAACAAAATACTAGGAAATGGAATTCAACAATGTTTTATAAAGGTCATTCAAAATGACCAAATGGCATTTATCCTTGGGATGCAAAGATGTTTCAACATATGCAAATCGATCAAAGTGATACATCATGCCAACAGAACAAAGGACAAAAACATATGATCATTTCAATTAATGCTGAAAAAGCATTTTAGAAAGTTCAACATCTTTTCATGATAAAAACTCTCAAAAACCTGCAGATAGAAGGAACATATCTCAACATAATAAAAGCCATATAAGACAGACTCACAGTATCATTCTAAATGGGAAAAAACTGAAAGCCTTTCCTCTAAGATCTGGAAAATTACAAACATGCCCAGTGTCACAACTATTATTCAACCTAGTACTAGAAGAAGTTTTTGCTAGAGCAATCAGAAAAGAGAAGGATATAAGTGGAAACCAAATTGGAAAGAAAAAAAATCAAATTATCCCTGTCTGCAGATGATAAGATCTTATATTTGGAAATACCTAAAGACACCACAAAAAAAACTTTTAGAACTGATAAATAAATTCAGTAAAGTTGTAGGATACAAAATCAACATACAAAAATTAGTAGTTTTTCAATATGCCAATAGTGAACAATCTGACAAAAATATAAAAAGTACTCCCATTTACAATAGCTACAAATAAAATTAAACACCTAGGAATTAACTAAGAAAGTGAAAGAACTATAAAGGAAAAAAGTTGTTTTTTCTTTTTTATGTAATTGAACTTAACTTGATATCAATTCAAAATCGATTGTTGTAACTTTGGATGTTATACATAACTCTCATTGTAACCTCAAACAATATCTATAGAAAATGCACAAAAGGAAATATAAAAAGAAGTAAAATTGTGTCATTACAAAAAATCAACTGAAGAGCAAAGAGGGTAGTAGTGGAGGAAATAAGGCACAAAAAAGGTATGACATACAGAAAAGAAACAAATAATAAAAAAAGTAAAGTAAGCCTTTCTCTATTCGTAATTACTTTCTTGATAAATGGGTTAAATTCCCCAATCAAAAGTCATACATATGCAAAATGGGTTAAAAAATGGATTAAATTATGTGCAGTTTACGAGAGAATAAATTTGATCTAAAAGATGATTAGGTTAAAAATGAATAATGATATAACATGCAAATAGTAAACAAAAAAGAGCAGGAGTGGCTATACTTATTTCAGACAAAATGAACTCTAAATCAAAAACTGGTATAAGAGCCAAAGAAAAATATTACACATTGATAAAAGAGTCAAATCACCAAAAAGATATAAGAATTATAAACATATATACACCAAAACTCAGAGCTTGAAAATAGATGAAGGAAACACTGGCACAATGAAACATAGAAATTCACAGCTCAGACTTTAGTACCTCGTTTGCAATAGTGGATAGAACAACCAGACTAACATTAATAAGGTAATAGAGGATTAGAGTAGAAATAAATAGAGTATATAAAAACAATTGATTAAATCAACAGAACCAAAAAGTTGATCTTCAAAGAATTCTACAGTATTGACAAACTTTAGCTACACTAACAATAAAAGAGGGATGATGCCAATTACTGAAATCATAAATGAAAATGGGATATTACTACCAATATCACAGAAATAAAAAGGATTATAGGAGAGTACTATGAACAAAGGTATATCAACACATTGGATAAGCTAGATGACATGGCTAAATTCTTGGAAACACATACTATAACAAGACCAAATCATGAAGAAATGGAAAATATGAATGGAATGATAAGTAGCAGTAAGAAGAACAAATCAGTAATCAAAAACTTCCCAGCAAAGTGATGATGTGAATCAGAAGGGTTCACTGATAATTCTACTACACATTTAAAGAATTAATAACAATTATCATCAGACTCTTCTGAAACCTTGAAAAAGATGGAACACTTTGTCATCTATTCTTGGAATTAGCATTACCTTGGAATCAAAGTCAGACAAACGTATTACAAGAAAAGAAAACTACAGATCAAAATCTCTTATAAATATTTATACAAAAATTATTTTTAAATGCTGGCAAACTAAATTTAACAGCCTATTAATCATTATACAACATGACAATTTGGAACTTATTCCCAAAATGTAAGAATATTTCAACCTACAAAAATCAATCAATGTAATATACCATATTAACAGAGTGAAAGGTATGCACCATGTGGTTATTTTACTTGATGCAGAAAAAGCATATGACAAAATTCCACACCTTTTTCAGATAAAAGCAATCATCATACTAGGCCTATAAAAAAATTAAATATAATAAAAGTCATAGGTTAAAAAAACCCAAAGTGCACGTTATACTCAGTAGTGAAAAGCTTAAAGCATTTTCTTTGAGATTAGAAACAAAGATTTTTGGTTTCACTACTTCTGTTCAACATAGTATTAGAAGTTTTAGCCAGAGAAATTGAGAAAAAAAAAAATACAACACATCCAGATTGGAAAGAAAGAAGTAAATTACCTCTGTTCACAGATAACATGATCTTATATGTAGAAAATCCTAAAGAACCCACAAAAGAACTGTTGCACTTAAACAAATTTTACATCTTGCAAATTTATAGGATTTAAAACCAACATGAATAATCAGTTATGTTTCTCTACAGTAAAATTAAGCAATTGAAAAAGGAAATTATTAAAAAAAAATTTGCAAGACCACCAAAAAGAATATAATACTTAGGAATAAATATAAATAATGAAACAAAAGACATGTAAATTAACAACTACAAAACATTGGTCAAATAAATCAACCACAAATAAATAGAAAGACATCCATGTTCATGTATTGAAAGAAAATATTGTTAAAATGTTAATATAATCAAAACAAGGTCTACAACTTCAATGCAGTACCTGTCAAAATCCCAACACTTTTGCAGAAATAGTACAACTCATTCTAAAATTTATTTGAAATTTCAAAAGACCTTGAATAGCCAAAAGAAGCTTGAAAAAGAATAACAATTTGGAAGGTTCACACTTCCTAATATGAAAATTAACCACAAAGCTGTGTATTCAAAACAGTGTGGCATGGACATAAAGTCCAAAACATAGACAAGTATAATAAAATACTGATTTCAGAAATAAGCTCTTACATATATGACCAAATGATTTTTGACAAAAAAAGTCTCAAAAAATTAAGCATAGAATTAACATTTGATCCAATAACTTTACTTCTGGTTATATACCTGAAAGAATTAAAGCAGGGACTCACACAGATATTTGTCCACCAATGTTCTTAGAAGCATTCTTTACAAAAGTCCAAAGGTAGAAACAATCCAAATGTCCATCACCAGATGAATGGATAAACCATATTTGTTATATACATACATACATAGCCCTTGGAAGGAAACTCTGATACATGTTACAAACATACAACATATATAGCACAATGTTGAAGACATTATGCTATATGAAATAAGCCAAACACTAAAGCACAAATATTGCATGAATCCACTTATTGGAGATACCTAGAGTAGTCAAATTTATTGAGGAAGAAAGTAGGATGGTGGTTGCCAGTGGCTGGAGAAAGGTAGAATTGAGAATTATTGTTTAATTGGTAAAGAGTTTCAGTTTTTGTAGATAAAAAAGTTATAAAGATGAACAATGGTGATGATTGCATAATAATGTGAATGTACTAAACATGTGCAAATATTAATAATTTCTATAAATAACTTTTGAAAAGTTATTAAAATTCTGAAATTCAGAGTAGTGATTATCTTTGAAATGCATAACATATCTTCCATATTCCTACAGTGAGTATGTCTTACTTTGAGAGTCTGCTTCACAAAAACAGAACCAAAACCAAACAAGGTATCCACTACAATGGTTTGTTAAAATATTCTAGGTCTAGAGTAGGAAATGATAAGGTAGTATTTTCCCTTGTAATGTAATTTTGACATTGGTTTATTCTCTATATTAATAGTCTCAGAACAACTTGAATGAATGGGTGGCTGGGTCCTTAGCACATTGACAAAAATATATACTGTTAATCTTTCTCTCAGCCTTCACTAAAGGGATCTACAGCCTTTCACCAGTGTAAGTGTGCATTTGGGAAAAGGAAATAATACTATGTTTCAGGGACACTGGCTCTCAGCTGGCACTAATTCCAGGAGACACAAAACATTACTATAGGCCACCAGTCAAAGTGGAGGCTTATAGTGGTCAGGATATCAGTGGAGTTTTATCTCAGGTTCATCTTACACTGAGCCCTGTGTGTGCCTGAAATCATCCAGTGGTTATTTCCCCAATTCCAGAATGCATATTTAGAGTAGACACACTCAGCGTCTGGCAGAATCCACACATTGCTATCCTGAACTGTGGAGTGGGTAATGTTATGGTGGGAAAGGGCAAGTGGAAGCTAATAGAACAGATTCCTCGTAGGAAAATAGTACACTAAAAACAATACTGCATCCCTGGAGATATTTTGAGGGAACTGTATCAATCATGCTGATATGTTACTCTAGCTCATCTAACAAATGACACGAGAAGCTGATAGTTTTGAGTAGGGTACAAGAAGTCACTGCAACAGGTCTGGGCTGCTGTGCAAGCTACCCTGCCACTTGAGTCATGATCTCGCAGATGCAATAATCCTTGAAGTTTCGTTGGCAGAAAGGAATGCCATTTGAAATCTTTGGCAGATATCTAGAGTTGCCTCATAGTACATACCCTTAGGATTTTGAGCAAAGCCATGCCATCCTCTGTGGATATCTACTCCTCTTTTGAAAAAAAACAGCTATTTTGGGCAGGATGCGGTAGCACACACCTGTAATCCCAATAGTTTGGGAGGCTGAGGTGGGCAGATCACTTGAGCCCAGGAGTTCAAAACCAGCCTGGGCAATGTGACAAAACCCTATCTCTACAAAAAGTTCAAAAATTAGCCGGGCATGGTGGCATGTGCTTGTGGCCCCAGCTACTCAGGGAACTGAGGCAGGAGGATGGTTTGAGTCCAGGAGACTGCAGTGAGCCAGGATTGTGCCACTGCACTTCAACCTGGGTGACAGAGCGAGAGCTTGGAAAAAAAAAGAAAGAAAAAAAAGAGAAATAAAAAAAGAAAGGAAAGGACAGGAAAGGAGAAAGGAGAAAGGAGAGGAGAGGAGAGGAGAGGAGAGGAGAGGAGAGGAGAGGGGAGGGGAGGAGAGGAACAGCAACTTTTCTGATACTGGGCTTTAGTAGAGGCTGAAAGCTTATACCATGGGTCATCAGGATACCATAGGATTTGAGCTTCTCGCAATAAAGAGGGCATTATTAGGCCGGGTGTGGTGGCTCATGCCTGTAATCCCAGTACTTTGGGAGGCCTAGGTGGGCAGATCACCTGAGGTCAGGAGTTCGAGACCAGCCTGGCCAACATGGCAAAACCCCGTCTCTACTAAAAATACAAAAAAATTAGCCGGGCGTGGTGGTGTGCACCTGTAGTCCCCACTACTCAGGAGGCTGAGGCAGGAGAATCACTTGAACTCAGGAGGGACAGGTTGCAGTAAGCCAAGATCACGCCACTGCACTCCAGCCTGGGTGACAGAAAGAGACTCCATCTCAAAAAAAAAAAAAAAAAAAAAAAGAGGGCATTATCTTATCTTACCTACCAAGCTACGAAGTTGGGCATGCACTGTACTATTCTAACATCAAATGGAAGTGGCGTTTATATGATCAAGCTGAAACAAGTCCTGAGGACTCAAGTAAGCTACATGAAGAAGTGGACCAAATGCACATGGTCCCTGTTCCTGCTACGTAGCCTTCTCTCTCCCAACCTGTATCTACGGCCTCTCAGGCAATTTCCTACAATCAGTTGACAGAAGAGAAGATTTAGCTCTGTTTTCAAATGGTTCCGCAAAATATTCAGACACTATCCAAAAGCAGACAGCTACAGCACTAGAGCTTATTTCTTGGCCATCCCTAAAAGACAGTAGTAAAAGAAAGAACCTACCAGTGTGCACAACATTGAGCTATAAAGTTGGTTGTTTACTTTTTTTGAAAAGAGAAATGCCTGGATGGTCAGGGACTTTGAAGGGACATAATTAAATAATTGATAACAAAGAAATTTGGGGAGGATGTGTGTGGACAGACCTCGCTCACTGGACAAAAAAAGTGAAAATATTTGTGTCCCTTGTGAGTGTTCACTAAAGGATGGCCACAACAGAGGAGAATTTCAATAATACCGCTTTGGCTAAATTGCTGATTTAGCATCAGTTTGGCAGAAAGAAACTGGTATAATTTTTAAAATGAATTTTTCATTACATACAATTGATTCACTCGCTCTATATGTAGATATGACTAGAGAACCTATCACCGTTGTTAAAGGAAGAAGTTAATTATACATAAATTAGTGGCAACCGTATTTTATTTTATAATTAACATACTTCATTATTAAAAGGGCTCTAACGAATTATGCTAGTTTGTTTGAATTGAAGTAAATCATTGAAAGCTAAAAAACTTAAATTTCAAGTCTTTCAAAAATAGTTCTTAGATGTCTAACAGGCAGACATACTATCTCCTTTGTGTGAATGTAGATTACTATACTTGCAATTAAGATATTGTATGTCAAGATTCTTTGATATCATCATGAAACTTAATTATTTCCGGGTTTATTTTCTAGATTTTGCTTAAGAGTGTTGAATAAAAGTTTACTGCCTATTAAGATTTACATTAGACTTTTGGGGGCAATAAGCAATGATCAATTATGCAAACATAATTAAAATCAGTTTTAAAGCGTGTGGAAAGCTTGAATATTGTTATCACAAATATTTGGTTAAATATGTTTGCTTAAAACAAATACCAATGAAATAAATACTGAACATTTGCAAATTTTCATATTCATTCAGATAGAAAAAAATATTCATCATTTTCTAGAAAAAATGGGGTGACATATGTTTCAAAGGGCCTCAACATATGCCAGATAAATGGAAGAAGAAGTGATGAACTTCACACAAGAGAACAAAAGCAAATTTTCTCTGAATATTTCCTGATAAGGTATGTCAAGTTTTGACAGACGTAAATGTGTGCTAATTTGGTGCAGCAAACTTTATAAAGAAGCTTCAGTTAGTTTTATCTGTGTAAAGTGAAAGACTTGCTTCTGTGTTAATAAACAATCTACCACTTTATATTTTCAAATAATTGGAACGGATGAATGCTTCTAAAGAACCAAGGAGAATTTTTGTTTTTTTCTGGAAATCTGGTATCAGTTTTTTAGAGTCATATTATGTGTGTAGTCTGAATAGTGTTAAAAATATCAAAACACAAACTGGAGAATTTTGCACAAAATAGGAAAATGTTGAATATATTTCATTCAGTCATGTATTAGATTCTAGATTTTTTTTGAAGAAGATCTGACTCCTCTTGTTTCAGTTGTACTGATACGGGGAATAAAATAAAAGTAGATGCATAACAATCACTTGGGAAGTGTTCAGTTTGAAGAACAGCTGCAGAAGAAACAGGGATAAGGTGAGAACCAAATGGGCTTAATGAATGAACACAATGTAAAGAATGTTACCTCCCGGCCGAGCGCGGTGGCTCACGCCTGTAATCCCAGCACTTTGGGAGGCCGAGGCGGGCGGATCACGAGGTCAGGAGATCGAGACCATCCTGGCTAACATGGTGAAACCCCGTCTCTACTAAAAATACAAAAAACTAGCCGGGCGTGGTGGCGGGCGCCTGTAGTCCCAGCTCCTCGGAGGCTGAGGCAGGAGAATGGCGTAAAACCCGGGAGGCGGAGCTTGCAGTGAGCTGAGATCCGGCCACTGCACTCCAGCCTGGGTGACACAGCGAGACTCCGTCTCAAAAAAAAAAAAAAAAAAAAAAAAAAAATTAGCCGGGAGTGGTGGTGGGTGCCTGTAGCTGAGTCCCAGCTACTCAGGAGGCTGAGGCTGGAGAATGGCCTGAACCCGGAAGGCCGAGCTTGCAGTGAGCCGAGATTGCGCCACTGCCTTCCAGCCTGGGCAACAGAGAGAGACTGAAAAAAAAAATTAAAAAAAAAAATGTTGTCTTGGATATATACATAAAGATAATGCAACGGCCAATTTTATCTAATATTGACATACAAGGAATAATATTAGTCACTTCCTCTTCAAGCACTAAAATATAAAAGAAAGGCAATGTAATTTTCACAGAAAATACATATAATCAATACTTCTATTAGAATGGCTCAATAATATATATATATATATGTACAGTCATGCACTGCATAACAACATTTTGGTCAACAATGGGCAGCATATACCATGGTGGTCCCGTAAGTTTATAATTGAGCTGAAAAATTCCTATCACCTGGAGACATCATAGCCATTATAATGTCATAGCATAACAAATTACTCACGTTTGTGGTAAGGCTGATGTAAACACACCTGTTGGTCTACCAGGTACATAAAAGTATAGGAAATACAATAATGCATAGAGTATAATACTTGATAATGATAATAAACAACTATATTACTAGTTTATGTATTGACTATACTATACTTCTTATCATTATTTTGGAGTGTACTCCTTCTATTTATTACAAAATAACTGTAAAACTGTCTCAAGCAGGTCCTTCAGAAAGAATTCCAGAAGGCATTGTTATCATAGGAGACGACAGCTCCAGGTGTGTTGTTGACCCTGAAAACTATCCAGTGGGACAAGATGTGGAGGTTGACAAAAAGAGTCAAACTCGGTAAAATATTTTAAGAGATTTATTCTGAGCCAAATATGAGTGACCAAGACCCACGACACAACTCTTAGGAGGTCCTGAGAACATGTGCCCAAGTTGATTGGGGTACAGCTTGGTTTTATATAGTTTAGGAAGGCATGAGACATAAAATACATTTAAGAAAGACATTGGTTGATTTAGAAAGACAGGACAACTCAAAGCGGGGGGCTTCCAGGCTACAGGTAAATTTAAACATTTTCTAGTTGTCAATTGGTTGAATTTGTCTGAAGACCTGGGATTAATGGAAAAGAATGTTCAGGTTAAGATAAAGGATTGTGGAGACCAAGATTTATTGCTCAGAGGAATTTCTCAGATAGCAGACTTTAGAGAGACAGCAGGTGGTAAAATCTCTCTTATTAGACCTAAAAGAGTGCCTGGCTCTTAGTTGATTATCTCCTGGATCTGGAAAGGAAGGACAAAATGGGAAGGGGATTCTCTATAGACTGTGGATTTTTCCCACAGGAGACTTTGCAGGGCAATTTCAAGGTATGGCAAGAAAATATATTTTAGGGTTAAATATTTTTTCCTTGTCTCGTAATGTTATTCCAGAGTCAAATTGAAAAGTAACTCACTATATATAGGTTCAACTAAAACCCATTTGATGAGAATTTATGGTTTCTAGGGCATGACTCCCTAGACCCCTTAGGTAGGAATTTGGGCAAGATAAAAAGTTCGAGCTTTGTCCTCAGATGTCTAATCTTCCATCAGAAGACTCCAGTATAATATTAATCTAATACATTGCTGTTTTCGTGTCTTGAAATGAAAGAGATGAATCTTTTCCATAACTTTCAGGGTTTTACTTAACATTTTGAAAATTTCAAATTCTAATATTGTAACTGTTTTAATGTCTTTGTGTGTCAAATCTAATATCTATTTCAAATCTGGATTAGTTTAATTGATTCATGTTTTTCTTCATCCAAATTTATATTTTTTCCCATTTTTTGCACACCCAATAATTTGGGTGCCACACATTATAAATTTTACATTTTTGGATGCTAGGTAATTTTGTATTCCTTTAATTGTCTTGAGCTTCGTGCTGATTCATAGTTAAGTCACTAGGAGATAGTTTGGTCTGTTTGGTTCTTGAATTTAATATAGTTAGGCAAGACCAGTGAAGTCTTTTGTCTGGGGCAAATTATTTACCACTATGGAGGCAAGACCTCTCTTCTGGGTGCTCTAATGAGTTCCTTGTGAAATATCAAGTCTTTAGTCTCACTGGTTGAAAGAGTTATTGTTCCTAGCACTGCATAAGCTCTGATACCTTTTCCTCTAATCTTTTCTATACTTCTTTCACCAGCTTCTTATAGTTTCATCACATGTACACAGTAATCAGAATGCCTGTGTCTCTGCAATTTGATTTCTGTGTATTTCTTTCCTGTCTGGTATCCTCTTTCTCAAACTGTAGCTGTCTTGGTTTTCTCAGACTCTCAGTTATGTCTGTTCAATTCAGGAAGGCTGCTGTGCTCTGTCTAGATTCTGTGCCTGGAAAGTGTAAGCCAAAAAACTCCCTTAATACAGTAAGAAGGAGCAATAACAGGGCTCATCTTGTTTGCTTCCCTTTTCTCAGAGATCACAGTCTTTCATTATCTGAGGTTTCATGTCTTGAGACCTGTTGTTTTCTATGTATTGCCCTGCATTTTAGTTGTTTCAAGTTAAATCTAATCCCTGTTATTTCATCTTGGCTCAAACTGGTAGTCTCAAATTATTTTTTAAAACCTTGGGTAAAGATGAAAATTATCTATCAAATTGCAACCATACATGTATTCACAACATCGGTTTGAACAAAAAATAAAACGCTCAACATGGCGTTTAATACTCTTCCATAAGAAAAAGGAATCATTGAGAAAATGACACTATTAGTTGTTGCAGTTAACAAACGCTTCTAGGTAAGACTTTAAAGACCAAAAAATAAAAAAATAATAATAATAATAAAGGAAAAAGGTTGCTGCTGCAAACGTCTTTTTAGAAAAGAATATAAAACAAGGCTCAATGACTATCACCAATCACCACTTCTGTGGTCTTTTGGTGCTTAAGGGATTGGTGAGTGTTTATACATTTCTCATAATGCTTCTTGTCTGGAAATAATATTAAACTTTTTCTGGTGAAACGAGAATTGCTTCCGTTGTTTCTATTCGTACTTGAACCCTATTTTGAGTTGCAAACTCTAGAATAGTGACATCTTTAATAAGAAGAGGAGATACTCTTCACGTAGATAATATACAAGTGGTAGTATTGTAGTCTTCTGAAGTAACAGAGGAAAGATTTATTGATAAAAGCTTCCTCATCAATATCTCTTTAAAGTATTGCATCACATAATTGTTTTGCATATAGTCATTACTAAAAATGGATCTTCTAAATGGGACATGTAATTGCTATATCATTGAAAGTGGCACAGCCACCACATAAGTGATGCTTCATTTCATTAATACATGTAAAATATGTAAGGCATGGTGACAATTTTTGTTTTTTGTTATCAGGATTTGTGACCTGTACATGAGCTTCTGAATCTGTCATGATGCTCTAAAACTTTATATCTTATTTAAATCTGTAAAGCCATCTTGACTTGTTTCATTTTAGATTAAGATTGTTTGATGTTGTTTTATTTCCTTTTGGTATTTTTGTGGTTTTAAATAATTTTTCCAATTGCTTTTATTGTTATTGATTTGTGACCAAATTTCCCAGAGAGGAAAATCCCATCACCCCATGCAAAATGGCTTTCATAGACAATAGTCAACTTCCTGTGTGTTGATGATTATGCTCAGCACTATGCAAGCGCAGATCTTATCTATTTTCCTTTAAATTTCAAATATTGAAATATTTCTTATTAAAATTTAGATTTTATCTCCTAAATATTTTAACAAATATTTTTCTATTACTAAGACATTTTCAAACCTTTTATGTCTTTAAATGTGGTAAATATGTTAAAGTGTTATGTTTGATGATTCTTATGTATGATGCCTTTAAGGATCTGTATATACCTTATATTGTTTGGCTGCTTCTTATTTATTCTTAACTTTGAATTGTACATTTTTGGGGAAAATTATTTGTGGAGAATCACTGAGGCCTGGGCTGAAGCTGTGTTCTCCCACAGAATATTTTCATTTGTTCCTGAAGATGCCAGAGATCTAGGGCTATTTTAAATTAATTGCATTTATTTAAATGTTTTGGAGCACCCAGGTGATGTGTTGCATGGGATTGGCAAACTTTTAGTTGCATTTATGCAGTAGTTTTTTTCTACCTTGCTCTTCTAAAAAACAATGGTACTTTTATGCTATTCTCTATGACTGAAGGTGTGGGCATTTGCTTTTAATTCTGATTTATATTTACATTCATGAGACAGTCCTTTTGAATCCTAGATTGATGGGGAAAGATCTGCCATTAAATTTCCAAACTTGGCTGGAACGTAGTCTTTGCCTTTCATTCTCATCGACCCATAGGAACATAAAATTCAAAACTCCAAGTTTCTAGTTCAGGCAAAAGTCCTCAGGGTAAAAGTGGCTTTAGCGTTTTTCTTAGCACTTTGTTTCCAGCCTCTTTTTTAAATGTGGCCTGATAAGTTTCTATCATATTAATAGATATTTGATGTGTTTGAGAATATTGGTAAAACTTTATTGTTCTGACATTTTTAGTTATTTTTAGTGGCAGAATAAGTCCACTTGTTTGGTTAAACTCTATTACCAGAAATAGAAATTTATGACATTAGCTTTCTAAAATTTATTGGTCATAGTTTTTTCTTTCATTTTCTTTCCATAAATTCAATCACACATAAATCTATTTGATTGCTATAAGTTGAGTTTCAAGAAGGCACACATATTAGAATGTATCCAGTCACTTCTGCTCTTTTTTAAGTCAGTAAAGTAAGTAACCTTAATAAAATACTTCATCACATCAGCAAATAGTTAAGAAGCAGTTTGGGGAAGTAATTTCAACAAATATGCCTGGTGATTTTATCTTTTAAGCTGAAGAAAAGTTATTCATATCGAGGCAGGCAAATTGGTGCGAAAATGGAACATAAGTACTTTCAGGTGGCTCAAAGCAACACAAACAGAGCCAAACAGGTTAGAACATAAACCCATCCCTTAGGAGAAGGGAACTGTTATAGTAGGTCGCAGCAATGAAGACAGATTGCAGATATCCTGCTTAAGGGGCAGATGAGAATGTAACAAAGCAGAAACTGACCACAACTGGTTAAATCCAAGATGGCCAAAAACTTGAACAACTGTTGAACCTCAGCTGCATTATGTTTCTGTTAACATAAAAATTCCATGGGGAAGCCTCCCACTCCCATCCTGCGCCTGACACCATGTCAGTTCTGGATGAACCATATGTAGTCAAACAACAACAACAACAACAACAAAGAGTGGCATCCTGATTCCAGAAATCACCTGCTCATTTCCAGAAAACCCCTTTCCTTATTATGTAATATTACATGGCTGCATTATGCTTATCACTATGTCATATGAGTCCTGACCATGTTGCACATGGCTCATTCTTTGGAGCACATCTGCACTCCTCTCTTGAGTGTGTACTTGCTTTCACTCTGCAATAAATCTTTTAAACCTTCACTTTATTCTCACCTTCAAATTCTTTAGGGTGGCAAAGACAAGAACCTGAGCTAGCCTACCAAAAGCAGTGATACTTTCAAAATTTAGGCTTAAATTGTGAAAACTGACAAAATATTAGTAATGCAAACAGTTTTGTTAGTTAACCTGGTTAACTAAAACTATAGATACATAAGTATTTTTTATCCTTGAACAGAAGTTTCATCTTCTAACTATAATATTCTAACAGTCAAGCCTTAATTCATCCTCACTGGTTGCTCTTCTGACAGAAAATAAAATACCTTCATCTAAGTCATCTCGAAAATGAGAATAATCTTTATCTAAAAGAATAAATGTTGGTCACATTTTTACAAACACTAGTAAAATATATTATCCATTTTCAGAAAATACTTAATTTTCAGATAATTATAACGAGTATATACACTACTATATCAGTAGTATTGTCAGGGTTTGAGACTTTAACCAGGTGCTGCAGCTGAGGACAATTGGACATAGTCTTTGTGTGTGTGTGTGTGTGTGTGTGTGTGTTTATTTTTTTATTGGTAATTACGTTTTTTAAAAAGGGTATAGACTATAAGGATTTCATTTACAAGAATAACATCTTCAGCATATGGCCCTTTCCTGATATGTCTGACTAATGGGTTTCTAAAATGTCTTTGCAGAGATTGCCTTACAACAGGTTTCCATGTTCTTCCGATCAGAACCAAAGTGGGAGGTGGTGGAACCTTTGAAAGACATAGGTGAGACATTGGCATGCTCATTCTGTTAAAAAGACAGATCACGGCCGGGTGCGGTGGCTCAAGCCTGTAATCCCAGCACTTTGGGAGGCCAAGATGGGCGGATCACGAGGTCAGGAGATCGAGACCATCCTGGCTAACACGGTGAAACCCCGTCTCTACTAAGAAATACAAAAAATAGCTGGGCAAGGTGGCAGCGCCTGTAGTCCCAGCTACTCGGGAGGCTGAGGCCGGAGAATGGCGTGAACCCGGGAGGCGGAGCTTGCAGTGAGCTGAGATCCGGCCGCTGCACTCCAGCCTGGGTGACAGCCCGAGACTCCGTCTCAAAAAAAAAAAAAAAAAAAAAGACAGATCACAGAACTGGATCCTTAGTCATGCTTTCTGATACGTATCCCAGGTGATTTGTTTTATGCGACCACCGGAGCAGGCGCCAGAGATGAGGCAAGTAGGCAAGGTAAAAAGAAACTTTATTAGCTAGCCAATGTGAAGGAAGAAAGGGGTGAGGTTCACCGGTCTCCTGCCTTGGAGGCCGAGGAAGTCGGTCTGGCGTTCTGGGGCTAGGTTCCTAGGTCCGCATATGAGGAGGGGCGGAGGAAGTTAATGCTGGGTGCCTGCTGGAGCAGCTTTTCTGTCTAAGGCTTGGGAGTGGGAGGGCAATAGGCGGGACACAGGCATGTCTGGGGCGTTCTGTAGGTGCAGCCAGGTACGTTTCGGTTTCTTCAATCGGACGCCATGTTGCGCCTGCGCAGCTGGTCTGTATTTTTCCCCAGCGTGGGCTGCATTTTCCCGCGCAGGTAAGTTGGTGATGAAGAACCCGGAAATGCGCTGTCTTAGTCGTCTTTGTCCTCTCCCCCCATCCAGTCACCAAGAACATGCTTAAATGCAGGTGACTTCTTTTTCTTTTTGCATCCCAACTGCTTGAGGATACAGCTGTTAACCTTTAATACTTAATGAACCTTGGTTAAAGCCTCATCAAAGGATTTGGATGGTAATAACTTTCAGAAACACCATTCCTTCTTCATCTATTTTTTTCACTAAATCTAAACTGAAGTGCTATTTTCCTGCCATTTCCATGAAAATTTTCTTCATTTACCGTTTCTTTTTAAGTATAGCCTTTGCTATGTCAATGTTATTAAATGGTTCTTTTACTTGTGCCTATGTAACTGCGAATAATATTGCCAAACTTAATTTTTCTTGATTACTTAGTGAAACATATCAATTGTTGCAAAAATTGTGCAGCTCTAAGCACGTTTTTGCTTTTATGGCAGGTTGGAGAATAAGGAAGAAATATTTCTTGATGAAGATTAAAAATCAGCCAAAGGAATGGCTAGTGTTAAGCTGGGTAAACTAGCTTTTTGCTTCAGTCTCGTTCAGTGACTTTAGATGAGTTAATGAAAGCAGATTTGACAAGGGAATTACAAATTGTACTGTGCTCTTAAGTGATGATGTAAAGGCTTCCTTGGCTCTTTTCAAAGAAAAGTCATTTTAAATCGTTTTCCTGTGCATTTGGTCCTTTTCAAAGAAAAGTCATTTTAAATCGTTTTCCTGTGCATTTGGTTATATAAATTCTATTATATTTGGTCAACTAGTAAACATTTGGAAAGAAATAGGAACATTCTTTTCAGACTCAGCCCGCCTGCACCCAGGTGAAATAAACAGCCATGTTGCTCACACAAAGCCTGTTTGGTGGTCTCTTCACACGGACGAGCATGACAGGTTCATACCTCTGGCTGATTGGGATTACAGCTCTTCTGTCCATGTTCACCCAGAAAAAATACTGTGACTCTGTCATCAGCACTGAGAATACTAGAAAGACATACTTACCAAACAGGAAGGCAGAAGTTTGATTAGACACTGAAAATCTTTATCTGACAAATACTTGTCTGGGCCAAGGTCAGCCTGAAAACATGAAAAGGAATATCAGGGTACTGCTTGGTCACCGAAAGAAAAATTCCTTGTCTTTCCCTTTAATTTTATTATCCAAAATATGAGTGGAAACCAAAGATGAAAACCACAATAAGTCTGGCTGCCTCAAGACCTTTCTGGAAAAGCAGTGTGTAAAAAATACCAGACTTAACTGCCATCTTATCTAATTCCATTAACCAAATGTATCACTAAAACTCTCCAAGTCAAAGAGATAAAGTAATGACACAAGTCGTTTTTGTTTTGTTTTGTTTTGTTTTGTTTTGTTTTTTGGAGTAAACTCCAAAACTGTAAACCCTAAAGAGATTCCAGAATCATTTTAAACTGTTCCTATTTCTGGACATAGTCTTAAATCCATTACTCAACTGTGTAAAATTGGGGGGTTTATATAGTGAGGAAGGCAGGAAATTAGGGAAGGATAAGGAAGCAATAATTATGGATAAGAGGTCTGATGTCTCAGGGCCTGGATGTGGTCATCTAATTAGTTTCCATTCTGTGCCTGAGGATTAGTTTTCTCAAGAAGGAACTCAAATGAGACAAATGCACCTTTCAAGTTTTAAGACCTTAGAGGGTCAATTTCTATGATTTTTTTTTTTAAATGGCTTGTAATCCTAGAGCTTTGGGAGGCTGAGGCAGCAGGATTGCAGGAGGAGTTTGAGACCAGTCTGGGCAACACAGCAAGACCCTGTCTCTACAAAATTAAAAAAATAATAATAATTATCTCAGCACTGTGGCAGGTCTGTAGTCCCAGTTACTCAGGAGGTTGAGCAGGAGGATCATGTAAGCACAGGAGTTCAAGGATTCAGTGAGCTATGATTGTGCTGCTGCACTCCAGCCTGCATGACAGAGTGAGACCTTGTTAAGAAGAAGTAAAGATTAGTTTTATGGAAAATTGGGCAGGTTTAATTAGGTTCAATTAGGTTCAAACCTTCAAAAAAGGTTCAACTCTTGTAATTTTAAATTTAAGCCAAATATCTCATTTTTTGTGCCTTGAACTTAGGATGTTTTCTATTGAGTCTTGAGTAGGCAGTTACTTACCTCTCTGGATATATTTATTCCAAATTTTAAAAAACAAAATAGATGATCTAGATGAATGCTTTTCAAACTGTATTTTTTAGGCTTCTAAATTCTGCCAAATGTAATGCAGAACACAAACTTGGAGATTAAAGATTCTTAGTGAACCACGAAACAGAACAAATGAAGCCACACATATGTAAGCGTATCATAGTTAAACTGCTGAAAACTAGGGAAAGAAAATATTCAAAGAAGACAGTGAGGGGGAAAATTGTGCATAAGGAAACAAGGATAAAAATTCCACTGAATTACCTTCAGAATCTACATAGGTCGTAATTGTGTAAGGCCCTGCCTGCCTTTGAATTGTTATGTGAGACATAAATTAACTCTAGCTTTAGTCATAGTATAGGACTTTAGCCTTTATCTTAATGAATACAATGATGAACCCGCAAGCCAAATTAAGAAATAGAACATGGTCAATACCTTAAAAACTTCATACGTGTTCTCCAATTGCATCCCCTTTGTCTCCAACTAAGAAACACAAACTGAAATTTGCTATTGATTGTAGGTTTACCTAGTTGCTTCATATCACAAATTAATATATTGTTCAATTTTGCATGTTTTTGAACAAAAACTGACTCTGTTTTGTGTTGATTAATATGGAAATCATTGAAAGATAATAATTTCTTAATTTTTTAATGCTTTTCCCAAAGAATGTGAAAGAGCCTGATTGAAAGGTATTATTGCACTAAACATATTAAAAATAAAATGCATTTTCTGCTTTGACATTCTATCAGCTTACTTAAGAATTTAGGACTTTGCAAACAGCAATCTTGGGGCTGGGGCCATTTTGGAAGCATCTTGTGAGGCTCCGCTTCATCTACAAGTATGGAGAAGGCAAAAGGCAAGGAGACCTCCACAGAGAAGTCGAGGGAAGAGGATCAGCAGGCGTCTAATCAACCAAACATGATTGCATTGCCAGGAACATTCACAAAGGGAACTAAAGAAAAAATGTCTGTCAAAGACAATAAAGTGCTCTGTCCTAAGAAGAAGGCAGAGTACACTGACAACCCCAGACCTCAGAAGAAGATACCAATCCCTCCATCACCCTCTAAACTGCCACCTGTTCATCTGATTCACCAGCACATTCTGCGGGCCTGGTGCCAACAATTGGAGCTGAGCTCCACAGGCCAGAAATTGGATGCATATAAGCGCCTGTGTGCCTTTGCCTACCCAAATCAAAAGGATTTTCCTAGCACAGCAAAAGAGACCAAAATCCGGAAATCATTGCAAAAAAAATTAAAGGTGGAGCCAGACGCGGTGGCTCACGCCTGTAATCCCAGCACTTTGGGAGGCCGAGGCGGGCGGATCACAAGGTCAGGAGATTGAGACCACAGTGAAACCCCGTCTCTACTAAAAATACAAAAAATTAGCCGGGCACGGTGGCGAGTGCCTGTAGTCCCAGCTACTCAGGAGGCTGAGGCAGGAGAATGACGTGAACCCGAGAAGCAGAGCTTGCAGTCAGCCGAGATCGCACCACGGCACTCCAGCCTGGGCGACAGAGCGAGACTCCGTCTCAAAAAAAAAAAAAAAAGAAAAATTAAAGGTGGAAAAAGGGGAAACGTCCCTGCAAAGTTCTGAGACACATCCTCCTGAAGTGGCCATTCCCCTGCGGAGGGGCCGCCTGCCCTGGAAGATTCCAGTGCTCTCCTTGAGGGAGTTAATACAGTTGTGGTGACAATTTCTGCCCCAGAGGCTTTGCTGGCCTCCTGGGTGAGAATTTCAGCCAGGGCGAGGACGCCAGATGCAGTGGAACCTCCACAAGAGGCCTGTGGTGTCAGGTGGTGTGTGGTCCATGGGAAAAGTCTCCCTGCCGACACAGACGGTTGGGTTCACCTGCAGTTTCATGCTGGTCAGGCCTGGGTTCCAGAAAAGCAAGAAGGGAGAGTGAGTGCACTCTTCTTGCTTCCTGCCTCCAATTTTCCACCCCCGCATCTTGAAGACAATATGTTGGGCCCCATATGTGTTCACAGGAACAAGGTCTTAATAAAAAGCCTCCAATGGGAATAGAATATCAGGAAAAAGGCCACATGTGAGGCAATTAATGGCAGAAAGGCTGGAGAGTCAGATACCGCGGTGCTGCTGACAGGTGAACTCGGGTCCTCTGCACACCTGTTTATGGGCCATGCAGACTAGTGGGGTGGCAGATGTTAGCCTAAGACCCCTAGCAGTGCCTGTTGCTTTGTGAGTGGAGATAGAGACTCTTACATATAAAAACGGAAAAAGATTTCACAAATTACCATAAATTGTAGTTAATATGTAGAAAAACTCATGCAGACTACTTTGCGAAAATAGACATGACTTCAACAGCAGCTCTTTTTTGTTTTGTTTTGTTTTGTCTTTTGAGACAGTGTCTCACTCTGTTGCCCAGACCAGAGTGCACTGGTGCAATCTCAATTCAGTGCAATCTCCGCCTCCTGGCTTCAACTGATTCTCCTGCCTCAGCCTCCCAAGTTGCTAGGATTACAGGCACCTGCCACACACCTAACTTTTTTTTTTTATTTTTGTATTTTTAGTAAAGATGGGGTTTCCCCATGTTGGCCAGGCTGGTCTCAAACTCCTGGACTCAAGTGATCAACCCGCCTTGGCCTCCCAAAATACTGGGATTATGGGCATGAGCCACTGTGCCTGACCTTCAACAGCTCTTTTAAGTGAGAAGTTCTTCAGCTGAGCATTGTGAAGGAGTTGAATAAAACAGTAGCTGGCTCTTGTTCTCAATTTTCTCTTCCTCTGAACACTGACTACTTTAGGAGCTGCTTCTTTCCAATTGCAATTTCATAAAATGTAAAGTATTTTAAAGCAAAGAGAGGCTGTTAACTCTCTCCCCCAAACACATGATTTTTAATATTCAAAACAATATTTTTCAAAGTTCTCTTAATAACCTGAGATTTCTATGGTTTGACTCCAGGATGAAAACACAAGGGACTTTGTATTATTTCACTGATAATTATTTTGTATATTCCTGGTGTTTAAAATGTTTAAGGTTGCTTCCCACTCATAAATACATAATATATTGAACTTAAAATGTGTTTATTGGCCGATTCTCCATAAATAAAAATAAGATGTGTATATAAAATAATTCATCTGTTGTATTTAGGGAACTGCATTTGTTGCATGCAAATTTTATTGTTGGTGTTCTTAAGTAGGAGTAAACCAAAATGTGTGATTTTTCTTTTGTATGACTCATTTGTTTGTTCTTTATTAGTTGGTGGTATGGGTTGGATCATTTGTTTTTAAAACTGCTTAGGTATGACTGACATACAAAAACTGTACATATTTAATATATCTTATTGAGCGTAATTAATTTTTAATTTTTTTGTGTACTTCCTAAATTTATAGTCCTGTGAGTCTGGGAACAGATCTGTTTTTCACTGGTCCTGATTTAATGACAGTTTCCACATGGTTTTGTTATTACAAATATGGAATCTTTACTATTTTATTTTATTTTATTTTTTTGCCCCTTTAATGAAGATACTAAAAATAATGCACTGGAAGGAGTGGCAGAGTTGGAAAATTTGTAACCATCATAATACAGATGCAATAGGTTTGGGAAAGAATCCTCAAAAATGTTAAAGCAAGGGAGGAAAGTTTGTTGAGAAGCAAGATGTTCTTCTCTCCTGGACCCCATTGGTTGTTGGTGGTCAGAATTGTTCAGTGTAATAAATAATAGACATTTTTTTTCTTAAAAAAAAAAAGAGAATTTACCATTCTGTTCTGCATCTCTTTAGGATTTATCTTTCATACTTCCTTTATAATAGATTACAGATCTGACCAAAAACTTAAGTATGAATTATAAGCATGTTCTTATATGTTTAAAATTAAATATAAAAGGAGGTATACACATATCCATGATGTATTGTGGTAAATTGTACATGTAAGTATCTGTACATCGAATATATGCTGAGTCAAATATAGACATGTATACAGTTCAACATTATATATAAATACCTAATGTATCCCATGTTTCATATTCTATATCCTTGCTCTAGTTTATGAATGAGAGTGAAATTCGGTTTATTTACCTAGACTTCAGCATAATAAAAAAATGCTAAGGTGTATTTCAGTAGGATTGAAAATATAAACTCAAGTATTTTCTCTTTTTAATGAAATATAAGTAGTCATTTTTCTATTTACATTTCATAAAATGTCAATGTGCATGCATTTTTGCAAAGTACTTATGTTTTATATTCTATTTGAAATAATTTTATTTCCCTTCATGTATGGCATCCCTAGAAACAAATCTAATAGAGAAACTCAGCAGGAGACTGTTCAGTGACAAGCTTCATATAAACTAGAGTACTTGTAGGGACTTTGAATTTCATTGAGTATTTCGACTCCATATGATTGAACTATTATGGGACTAAATAATTTATTTTAGATGAAATTATTAGGGGACCATCAAAAATCAACAAATATTGTTAAGACTAATTACAATTTCAAGAAGGATAAATATTGATTTATATATTGCTTCAGAAAAGAAACTCTAAAAGTTATATAGATCATTTTTAATTCACTATTTCTTTTGCTTTATAAACAAATCTTCTAAATAAAGCATTATTCTTATTCCCAAGATAAAGAATAAAAATACAGAAAACTAAGATTGTCATGCAATTGTACAGCTATATATAATTCCAACACACCATCCTAGATGTTTCAATTTCTATCTTATGTTGCATGTGATTGTATATGTTGAGTGTGAACTGTTAAATATTTGGAGGTAAAGTGAGGTAATAACATCTTGTTTGTAAGACTGTATTATTTGCCTATTAGTAGGTGTGTTAACACTACAGATAAAATCATTTGATTGCCTTTTCCTAAAGGAAGGTTCCATTTCCTAATTTAGGCATTTTTTGTGCCTTCTGGTATAATTAATCGCATACATCCATGTCAAACAGAAAATATGTACACTGTAGCAACTATTCACTTAAAAATGATGTCTTTGTTACCCTTTCCCTTTCAGAATTTTTCTAAACGTGATTCATCAATTTTCCCAAGTAAATGATCCACCTGACTTGAAAAGCTATAGAACACAGATATTTATCGCTATGCAAACTTTATTATTTTTCTGCAATTCTGGTTTGCATAACTAACTTTTTTTTTTAATTTTATAAACGTAAAGTTGAAAGTTAAAGAATATTTTATGATTCTTAAAAGTGTACCTGGATAAGTATCATTCTCTGTGAAAAGGAAGTTTGATTCATACACATACCTCCAAAGTGGATAGTTTAGAGATACAAAATCAACCCATGGTTAATCTAAGCAATGTAATACTTTACAATTTTTAAAAATTGTGTAGTAATTATATGTATATGTAATTTGCACCAGGTACTCATAAACAAGTATAATTTAGGTTAAGATTAAAAATGTAAGCGAAAGAGGGCAGAGTACGATGGCAGAATAGAAGCCTACACTGTTCATTCCCACCCCCAACCACACTGGAACACCAAATTTTAGCAACCATCTGCACACAGAAAAGCACCATCACAAGAACCAAAAATCAGGTACACTTTCTAGTTTTAACTTGATATAGCTAAATGAGGCATGGGGGAGGACAAGAGAGACAGTCTTTTTTTTTTTTTTTGGTTGTGATTTTTTTTTAATTTTTATTATTATTATACTTTAAGTTCTAGGGTACATGTGCATAATGTGCAGGTTTGTTACATATGTATACTTGTGCCATGTTGGCATGCTGCACCCATCAACTCATCATTTACATCAGGTATAACTCCCAATGCAATCCCTCCCCGCTCCCCCCTCCCCATGATTAAGAAAATGTGGCACATATACACCATGGAATACTATGCAGCCATAAAAAAGGATGAGTTTGTGTCCTTTGTAGGGACATGGATGCAACTGGAAACCATCATTCTCAGCAAACTATCACAAGAACAGAAAACCAAACACCGCATGTTCTCACTCATAGGTGGGAACCGAACAATGAGATCACTTGGACTCGGGAAGGGGAACATCACACACCGGGGCCTATCATGGAGAGACAGTCTTGAATCACCAATGCCACCCATCCCTCATGTCTAGGCAACAGCTGAGTGGTAAGGAGAGAGAATCTGTGCACTTTGGGGAGAGTGCAGTGACTGTGGGACAATACATCGAACTCAGTTCTGCCCTGTCACAGCAGAGAATGAAGTCTTGCTGGGCTCAGCCAGTGGTTGTGCATGGAGGGAGCATTTGGACTCGCCTTAGTCATAGGAGATTCACCCATCCCAGTGATCAGAATTTGAGTTTCTCAACAAGCCTTGCCACTGTAAGCTAAAATGCTCTGGCGTCCTAGGTAAACTTGAAAGACAGTCTGCAACACAAGGACTCCAATTCCTAGGCAACCCCTGGTGTTAGGTTTGGCTTAGAGCCAGCAGACTATTGTGGCATGTGACCTATGGAGACACCAGTTAGTGCTGCTAAAAGAGTACTGGTTCCATTTCTCCCCAAAACCCAGGTAGTGCAGGTCACAGCAACGAAAGGGGCTCCTTTTTATCTGTGTAAGTAGAGGAACGCAAAGTAACAGGACTTTGTCTTGCATCTTGGATACCAGCTCAGCCACAGTAGGACAGGGCACTGACCAGGATTGTGAGGCCCCCATTTTAGGCCATAGCTCTCAGATGACATTTATAAACCCACCATGGGCCAAAAAGGAAGGGAAGGTTACAGGTTTTGCAGGATTGATCACCTACTGACTAAAGACCCCTTGGGCCCTGGGTTACCATCAACAATACCCAGGTAATATGCCATGGGCCTAGGGCACTAAGACATGCTGATTTCTGGTGTCATCTAGCACATTCCCAGCTATGGTGACTATGTTGAAAGACTCCTGTTTGAAAAAAGCAGAGGGAAAACTAAAGGGAACTTTGTCTTGCAGCTTAGGTACCACCTTGGCCACAGAGGGGTAGAGTAACAAGCAGGCTTTTAGGGTCCCCAAGTCCAGGCTTAGGCTCTTGGAGAGCATTTATGAACCTGCCCTGGACCAAAGGGGAGCCCACTGTTCTGAAGGGTGAGTCCCAGGACTGGCAACATTTACCAAAAGCTGGCTGAAGAACACTTGGGCTTTAGGGGGGTATCAGTGGTGGCCTGGCAGAACTCCCTATGGATCAGTGGTTGTGGTGGACACAGGGAGAGACTTCTCTGCCTGTAGAAAGGGGAGAGAAGAGTAAGAATGACTTTATATTGTAGTTTGAGTGCCAAATCGGCCACAGTACACTAGAACACCAGGTAAACTGCTAAGGTATTTGACCTAAATGCCTGGCTTCAAGGCGGCATGTCTAGACATGCCTTGGTTCTGGTAGAAATGGCTGCCCTGAAAGGAAAGGCTTTGGGAAACACCTAGTGCTGTGCTGGCTTCAGGTATGACTCAGCACCATCCCAGTGGTGGTGGTCACAGGGGAGCTTACATCACCACACCCCCACTTCCAGGTGGCTCAACACAGAGAGAGAGAGAGAGAGAGAGAGAGAGAGAGAGACTTCATTTGTTTGGAACAAAAGTAAGGGAAAAAATAACATGTTTTGCTTGATATTGCAAAGAACATTTCAGGATCTTTTTCAATAACACCAAGGTGATACCTCTACAGGTCTGCAAAAACTACAGCATTATTGAGCTTGGGGTCCAAGTCCCTTCAGATACCTGGAAGGCCTTCCCAAGAAGGACAGGAACAAAAAAGCCCAGACATTGAAGATTACAAAAAATATCTAACTCTTTAAAGCCCAGACACGGACTAACATCTACAAGCCTCAGCGTTTTCTAGGAAAACATGACCTCACCAAATAAACTAAATAAGACACCAGGAACCAATCCTGGAGAAACAGAGATGTATGAACTTTCAGAAAGAGAATCAAAAATAGCTATTTTGAGCAAACTCGAAGAAATTCAAAATTCTATCAGCTAAATTTAACAATAAGATGAAAATAAGAAGAAGCAAGAAGAAATTCTAGAGTTGAAAAATGCTACTGACATACTGAAGGAGGTATCAAAGTCTCTCGATAGCAGAATTGATCAATCAGAAGAATGAATTAATGAGCCTGAAGATAGGCAGAGTCTGAGGAGATGATAAAAATAATGAAGCATGCCTACAGGATCTAAAAACGAGCCTTAAAGGGACAAATCTAAGAGCCGTCGGCCTTAAAGAAGAGGTAGAGAAAGAGATGCGGGTAGAAGGTTTATTCAAAAGTGTAATATCAGAGGATTTCTCAAATCTAGAGAAAGAGATCAGCATTCAAGTACAAGAATGTTATGGAACTCCAAGCAGATTTAACCCCTAAAAAGGCCGACCTCAAGGCATTTAAGTATCAAACTCCCAAAGGTTAAGAATAAAGAAAGTATCCTAAAAGCAGCAAGAAAAAATAAATAAATAACACACAATGGAGCTCCAACAGATCTGAAAGCAGACTTTTATTTGGAAACATTATAGGCCAGGAGAAAGTAGCATGACATATTTAAAGTGCCGAAGGAATAACTGTAACCTTAGAATAGTATATCTGGTGAAAATATCCTTCAAGCATGAAGTAAAAATAAAGACTTTCCAGACAAACAAAAGGGAGTTCATTGACACCAGACCTATGCTACAAGAAATGTTAAATGGAGTTCTTCAATCTGAAGGACAAGGATGTTACTTGGCAAAAAGAAATAATCTGAAAATGCAAAACTCACAGGGAATAGTAACCACACAGAAAAACACAGAATAGTATATCACTGTAATGGTGGTTTGTAATCTATTCCTGTCTTAAGTAGAAAGACGAAATGATGAACCAATAAAAATACTCACTACAACAACTTTTCAAGACATAGGACATTAAGACATAAATAGAAACAACAGAAAGTTAAAAAGTGGAGGAATAAAGTCAAAGTGTAGAGTTATTAGTTTGTGTATGTGTGTGTCTGTGTGTGTGTGTGTGTGTGTGTTTGCTTGTTTATGCAATCGGGGTTAAGTTGCCTTCAGTTTAAAATAACGGGTTATAAGGCATTATTTGCAAGCCTCATGGTAACTTCCAATTTAAAAATTGACAGCAAACACGAAAAGTAAAAAGCAAAAACCTAAAGTGCACCACCAAAGAAAATCAACTGTATTTAAAAGACAGAAACAAAGGAATGAAAGACGAGAAGACTGAAAACAACCAGAAAACAAATAACAAAAGGGCAGCAGTAAGACGTTGCTTATCAGTAATACCATGGAATGAAAATTGACTAAATTATCCAATTAAAAAAAAAACACAGAATGGCTGAATCAATAAAAACAAGACCCAATGATATATTGCCTACATGAAACATAACTAACCTACAAAAGTACACGTGGACTGAAAATAAATGGATGGAAAAAGATATTCCATGCCAAAGGAAACCAAAAAAGAGTAGGAGTAGCTATATTTATAACAACAACAACAACAAAAAATACATTTCAAGCAAAACTTGTGAGAAGAAATTTTAAAAGTCATTATACAATGATAAAAGAGTCAATTCAGCAAGAAGATAAAACAATTGTAAATATATATGCACTCAACACTCGAGCACCCAGATATGCAAAGAAAATATTATTAGAGCCAAAGAGACGGAGGCCCCAGTACAATAAAGCCTGGAGACTTCAACACCCCACTTTCAGCACTTGACTAATCTTCCAGACAGAAAGTCAACAAAGAAACATCAAACTTAATTTGTACTTTAAAAAATAATAGACTTAATAGATATTTACAGAACATTTCATCAAAGAGCTGCAGAATACACATTCCTCTACTCAGCATATGGATCATTCTCAAAGACAGACTTTATGTTATGTCACCAAGCAAGTCTTAAAACAATAAAAAATGGAAAAATATTAAGCATCTTCTCTGATCACAATAGAACATAACTAGAAATCAATAATAAAATGAATTTTGGAAACTATACAAATACATAGAAAATAAGCAATATGATCCTGAATAACCAGTGGGTCAATAATAAAATTAAGAAAGAAATTGAAAAATTTCTCGAAACAAAAGAAAATGAAAACACAACATAGCAAAATCTATAGGATACAGCAAAAACAGTAGTTAGAGGCAAGTTTATAGCTATGAGTGCCTATATCAACAAAGAATAAAAACTTCAAATAAATAACTTTAATGGTGCATTCTGAAAAAATAAGAAAAGCAAGAGAAAACTGAACTCAAAATTAGAAGGAAAGAGATAATAATGAGCAGAGCAGAAATAAATAAATTTGACATAAATGAAATAATGCAAAATAACAAAACAAAAGGTTGTTTGTTTGAAAAGATAAACCAAATTGACAAACCTTTAGGCACATTAATAAAAAAGAGGGAAGATTCAAATAAATAAAATCACAGTTAAAAAAAAAGACATTTGAGGTGGGCAGATCGCTTGAGCTCAGGAGGTGGAGACCAGCTTGGGCAACATGATAAAACCTCATCTCTACGAAGGTTACAAAAGATAGCTGGCTGTGGTAGTGCATACCTGTAGTCCCAGCTACTCAAGAGTCTGTGGTGGGAGGATCAAGGATCATTTGAACCTGACAGATCAAGGTTGAAAGTGAGCTGAGATTGTGCCACACACTCCAGTCTGGGTGACAAAGTGAGACCTTGTCTTAAAAAAATAAAAAAAATAAAGAAAGGAAAAGGAGACATTACAACAAATGCCTCAGAAATGCAAAGGATTGGCCGGGTGCAGTGGCTCATGCCTGTAATGCCAGCACTTTGAGAGGCCAAGGCAGGTGGATCACGAGGTCAGGGGTTCGAGACCAGCCTGACCAACATGATGAAACCCCGTCTCTACTAAAAATACAAAAATTAGCTGGGCGTGGTGGTGCACGCCTGTAGTCCCAGCTACTCAGGAGGCTGAGGCAGGAGAATCACTTGAACCTGGGAGGCAGAGGTTGTAGTGAGCCCAGATCACGCCACTGCACTCCAACTTGGGTTACAGAGCGAGACTCCATCTCAAAAAAAAAAAAAAAAAAAAGGAATTCAAAGGATCACTAGATCATTTGTGGCTACTATGAACAACTATGTGCCAATAAATTTCAAAATCTAGAATAAATGGATAAATTCCTAGACACATACAACCTACAAAGATGGAACCATGAAAAAATCTAAAATCCGACCAGACCAACAACAAGTAAAGAGATCACAGTTATAATAAATCGTCTCCCAGCAATGAAAAGCCCAGAACCTAATGGCTTCACTGCTGAATTCTAGCAAGCGTTTAAAGAACTAATACCAATCCACCTCAAACCACTGTTCTGTAAAATAGAGGATAAGAGAATGTTTTCAAACTCTTTCTAAAAAGCCAGCATTATCCTACTAACAAAACCAGCCAGACACATTGAGAAAGGAAACTGGAGGTCAATATTAATGATGAATATTGATGCAAAAACCCTCAACAAAATATTAGGAGATCAAATTCTACAATACATTAAAAAGATCATTCATCATGACCAAGTGCGATTTACCCCAGGGATGCATGGATGGCTCAACATATACAAATCAATCAGTGTAATACATAATGTCAACAGAATGATACAAAAGAATTTAAAAAAATAATAAATTAAAAACCGAATGAAAGATAAAAATTATACGATCATTTCAACTGATGCTAAAAAAACATTTGATCAAGTTCAGCATCACATTATTATGAAAACCCTCAAAAAAACTGCATATAGAAGGAACATACCTTGATATAATAACAGCCATATGCAACAGACCCACAGCTGTTATCATGCTGAATGTGGAAAAGCTGAAAGCCTTTCCTCTTAGAGGCATGTTTCATCATTGTTATTCAACATAGTATTGTAAGTAGTAGCTAGACCACTCCGACGAAAAAAAAAAAAAAAAAAAAAAAAAAAAAAACCCCAATTGGAAAAAAAAAAAC